>NC_054386.1:10935341-11235341 GCF_017654675.1 Xenopus laevis | reverse complement strand
CGGCAGCTTTATCTGCCCGTGTATGGCCACCTTAAGGCTAGAACTACACGGTGCGTGCCTTCCGATCCGACGCGATGATAGGAAGCGCAGGCATCACGTCAGATGCGCCAAATCTAATCTAACTACACGGTGCGCGTCTTTCTGTTCCGACGCAATGATAGGAAGTGTAGGCGTCACATCAGATGCGCCAAATCTAATGTACGTAATACAAATGTCGCATCTACAAAGTGATTGCATCCGACATGACTGTCGGATGAAGACGCAACGCGCATCGTTCGCATCTGTCGGATGCAGTCAGTTTGTAGATGCAACACTTACATTAGATTCGGCGCATCTGATGTGACGCCTACACTTCCTATCATTGCGTCGCATCAGAAAGACGCGCACCGTGTAGTTCCAGCCTAAGGCTCTCTTGTTATGGTTTTCAAATCTATTGAACATTTCAAGTAGATCTGGTTTAATAGATCTGCAATAAAATAGGGCTAGAGTTATAAATAGACCTACAGATAAAGAGGGGTTTATTACACAGGACAGCTCAATTATTAAATGAATGCAAAGTGCTATTTGATATGTTTTTAACCTATAATGCAAGATTTTTTTCCACAAATTCCAGTGTAAACTACTGACATTGACCATGGGCTTCTATGAAATCTGATATCCCAAAGCAGTCCCTGTTTTGGCTGGTTTGGAATCAGTAACCCTGAAGACTAAAGCTGGAAATACACTACAAGATCTGCTTGTTTGGCAAGGTCACCATACAAACAGTTCTTTCCTATGAAATGCCCACCTAAAATGAGCAGGCCCTAGGGCCAAATGATCAGATTACAACAATAGGAGTAAGATCCATCAGAGTAAGGACCACATCAACTAGCTGATACGGTCCTCAATCAGAAGAGAAAATCCAACCTTCCCGATTGACATAGGGATTATTGTTCGCCAGATATCTGCCAGGTGGGCCCGTTAGGAAGGCTCAATACATTTGCAGATGAGCTGCCAAATCTGGCTAAAGGTCTACATCAGCCCCTAGGTGTTTTCATATATTGAGGTAGACAACATGACATGCTCAGCTTCACTTTGGTTAATGTTCAGCTTATGGCCACTTCCCTTTTTAATTCAACATACCTGTTTTGGGCGTTATTTACTAAAGTCTGATTTTTTTCTGGTTGGACTTTTAAATGGGGAAAACTCAATTTTTTCAGGAAAAAACCCTCACATTCCTTTGAGCACTGAAGGTATGTGTATATATTGTGACCTATGGAGTAGTTATCTTGTGTTTGATATGTGCAACCTATTCCAGCAGCTTGCACTTGCATTATGCCTGTACATGTAAGGAGGAGGAGGAGGGGTAGTCGTAGGTATCAGCTCATCCAAATATGGAAAGCTTATAGCATACCCTTTTATGTTAGAGCAATTCTTTCAATCCCTCATTCTGGCTAAATTAAGTGCATGGAAAACATTTCTATGCGTAATTAAAAAGCTCAAATTTACCATCTGGCAGAACATATTCCTGTGGTTTATTGTGAAACCTAAGTAAAAAATAAGTGCTAATGACGGGTGATTTTGGAGGAGACATAAAACATATGATACCTTTATTACTAATTTAATTAGGCTGATATATGAATGGCATTTTGGAATCCTTGTTTGTATCAAATACTCAGGATTAAACAGGGTGAGTTCATATGCCACTTAGAACAAGGTATGAACTTCAGTTCCTTCGAATAATAGAAAAGGAAGTGCAATTTATTTTAATCTCTAACAGTCCATATTGTGTCATTCAATATGGGCAGAGACACATGCGAAGATTCGGGGAGATTTAGTCACCCGGCAACAAATCTCCTCTTCATTGCTGGCGGGATGGCAGTCGGAGAACTTCGTTTTCCAAAGTCACCCATAGTTTCCTCGTGAGGCAGCTTCTGGCAGCTTTGGAAAACGAAGTGCTCCGACTGCCATCCCGTCTGCGACTTTGATTCTAACCGATGGGAAGGCAGTTCGGGGAGTTTAGTCGCCCGAAGAAAAGGCAATTTGTTGCAGGGCTGTCACGGTCGGCACCTTAAATCCAGAACCAATGCTAAGCACCCTGTTCTCAGTTCTTGCTTCTGCCTTTAACAGCCGCCTTTCACCTTGGGAGAAGCCCTCGGCTAATCGGATGCCGCCAAGTCTTATTAAGAGAAGTGCCAAGTGAAGGGTTCTGGACGAGCAAAGGGGCACGATGGTAAAGCAAAGTCTTTTGGGCAGAAGATCAAGGTACAAGGCGTAGACGGAAAGCGTAGTCAGATCAGGCCGGATCGGGGCAGGCATAGTGCAAACGGAGTCAAACAGGCAAGGGTCAAATCAGGAGATCAATCAGGAGGGTTACGGATAGAAGAGTTGCTTACCAGGCAGGGTCAGGATTTCGGAAGTCAGAATCGTCACAAAACAGGCAGGGGTCACAACAGGTATCAGAATCAGACAGGAATAAACTCAGATAAACACCAGGAATTCACTAGGAATGAACCTATAACGGGCAACTAAAAAATACAAAATGTCCCTTTAAATCCGTTTGAATTTCGCGCCATTGCGCGCTGGCGTCAACACGCCAGCGCACATGTACCTATAAAAAGAGGAAACGTGCGGCTCACATGCCCTAAGGCGCCAGAACTGCAGAGAAACGGCAGTGTGGCGGGCATCCCCGCCGAGGAGGCGACCGGTGTCCCGGCCGTCCCCCTTGCACCGCTAGACCACCAGGGTGAGTGGACGCCGTTACACGGGCGACTAAATCTCCCCGAATCTTCGAGTGTGTCTATGCCCTAAGGATTGTGTTTACTAAGAACTGACGAGGGGATTGTCACTTAACCGTATATGATGGAATCCTTTATAGCTAAGATCACACATTAGCAACATTTTGACCAAATTCATTACCTTGATGGCTCTTTAAAGGAATATATATTTACTGTTATTGAAAAGACATGTAAACCCTTGATGAAAAGTAAATGCAAAATACTCTTAGAGCAACTTTTCAATTAACTTCAATTCTTAATGTATTTCATAGAAAGGTTCTAAAAATATCTTTCTGCTGCATATATTGGGGTACAGGGGTTATGCCCCCTTACAAATGTCTTCCCCATGCACAATCTTCTCTCTCTACTGGTGTCGTAACTAGTTGTGCTTGGCTGTGAATAGACAGAGCAACTTCTGGGGTCATGCTGGTGGTCAATATTGACCAGGTTCTTTTAGTAGGAAACAGTAGTTTTCCAGATGTCATGGAGGGTTTTAGGGTCCAAAAGATGGCAGGTAACTGTACACCAGACAACAGACTCTTGAATTTGATTTACATGTGTCTATTGTGTCAGTATCTTTTAGAGCAGGGGTGTCCAAAAGGTAGATCGGTATTTACCAGTAGACCTTTAGTTGGCGATCAGTAGATCTCAAGACACTGTCAACAAACAACTTCTCTAAATCGCCCTCCTGTTTCATTCTTTTGGTTCAGATATTTATTACATTAAGGTTACATAAGAAATAGTTATTTATTAAATATAGCAATATACCTTTTCTCATAAATCAATATTTAGGTAATATTTTCCATGGAACAGAATGCTAACAATGCTTTTATGGATGTAGATCATCATGGGACAACATTGCAGGACACTCATGCCATTAATGGGACTAAGTTAAGTACATTTTTGGTGAAGAAAGACCAAGGAGCACTTTTGGATAATGAACTTAGCTGTAGTAACCAATGCCAAACAGCAGCAGGCAGGGCCAGCAAGATATTGTCTTTTATTAAAAAAAAGATATAGATTCACCAGAAGAGAGGGTCATTCTTTCCCTTTGCGAAGCACTTGTAAATCCTCATCTGGAATATGGATTGCGGTTTTGGTGTCCAGTGCTCAAAAACAATATTACTGAAATCGAGAAAGTCCAAAAAAAGAGATAAAGGGGAAGGAAAGTCCTAGTTTTGCAGAATGACTGTTCCAGTTGGGGTTATTCACTGAGAAGAGAAGTTTAAATGGGGGATATGATAAATATGTAGAAATAGGACCTTTGCTTTATTTACCAGTAGGCTCGCTCTCCTAATAGATGAGGGCATCTGCGCAGATTAGAAGAAAGCAGGTTCTTCTTAATCAATGGAAAAAATTGTTTTTGCAGGAGAAAACATGGGAAATGGGTAGGGATTCATTTGTCATTAAATAGGCTGCTGTGCACATGACATACACTGCTACATATGGCTTGGGAAAATGTCATGAATTGTCTGTGTGTTTGTGTCATTGCATTGCTTCCAGCTACTTATAGTAGGGAATGAGTTGATCCATATGTGCATAACTACTAGGATGGATTAATATTTTGTGTGAGTGTATAAACAGAGCTAGCAGCAGTTACTGCATTTTGCATATGGAATGGGTTTAGAATGTCTGTGTGTACATTAAGAAGATAAATATCACCAGAAACCTGATTGTATACAGTAAGTACAGTACAGTAATTCATGCTAACTGCTGATTGGTTGCTGTGCATCCCTGGGTCCATTGGTGTAACAATTTTAGTAGAAGATATAACAGCTTCTGGGGGCCTATTCTGATGTTACTTATTGATGCTCAGTTTCAGTTTATGTATTTGGAAAACAGATCACCTTCCCTGAGAGATGGAAGGAGGGCACTGTAGACCTATATATGCCATAGGCTCCCAGTACTTCTTGGAAATGTACATTGTGTGTACACCAATCATTGGGTTTGTGTTCAGTTGAAGTATAGAGATAAAGTAAATGTTATTTTGCAACAAATACAATACACGGTTTAAGAACTTGACACATACATGTTTTACTGTATGCATGCCCGTATACAGATCATTATGTACTACATTTAAAGAGGCTTACAAAATAGAAAAAAAAGGATGACATTATGGCTTACATATTGCTTCTGTACCGAGTTTGTCTCTTATGGAAGAAACTAATTGCAAGTGGACTATAATTATCCAGATATGTAACAAGAACATACTGTACATGCACAGAATACAGAAACAAATCATACCCCGTGCAATTGACTAATGTGTGCAAAGCATTCAGAATCATTATTGCAAAGCACAGCGAGGATTTTTTATCTTATAAATACAACTCCCTGTACTCTTGATTTAAAACAACTTGGCAGGACTAGAACTAAGATTCCACTGGAGGGAGCTGTGGTTATGATAGCTAACAGAGTATTACTGAGGGATTTCCATTCATATTATAGGAAATACAAGTCAACATGCAATAAAATGAGTATTATACAGAACCCACTGAACATGTGAGTGTCACAGACACTTTCCAAGATGGTGACCCCCTGTGACAAGTTTGAAGTCTTAGTCCATTGCTGCTATTGACAAGCTGAAACTTTAGGCTGGTTCAGTATATAAAATATGACATTTTTAGCCATTTTAATTTTTAGGGTTTAGTTCTCCTTTAATTCAGGTATCACCGATGTTTGAATGGCCTGCCTGAATACCTGTTTGATCTGGGTGACTATTGTTAAGATGGCCATAGATGCAAAGATCCTATCGTACAAATCCTCGATTCGTACGATTTTCGGACCATATGTGGAGAGTCCCAACATTTTTCGTCCCGCGGAGATCGGTCTGGTCGATTGGCCAGGTTAAAAGATTTCTGTCAGCTGCTGATAATTTCTCTGCATGTACTGCCGATAGTCACCAGAGACTGTCACCAGCTTTGTCGGGGTTGCAAGGGGGGGCCCTGGCTGTATGTTTGGTGTACAGGGCTTGAATCCAGGTTAAAAAATTCAATTCATAATATACTTAAGTTCAACCTCTGTCCGCTACCAATCCACCCAGAATCCATCGTAAACGTACCCTTTGGCTTCCTTTTCTTCCCCCCGATCCTCATGAACTGCAAAGTCATGGCTCTGCCCACTTTCAGCATCACCACGCCCATCTGACATTACAGACCACCCCTTTTGTAGCCGCCCCCCAGCTGGCTCGTGAAGTTCTTTAAAAAAGGAGGCAACCCTATGCAGAAGCTACATTCGTGAAAGTTATTGAAGATTACAGGGCAGATTTATCAAAGTGTGAAGTGTTCAATCAAAGTCTTACCCTAGTCTCCTCTTGGTTCTGTTCCAGTTCTTTATTTGCAGTCAACCTCTTGCCAACCAGCCCATGTGCAACTACAGCTCCCAGCATGCACAGGCACAGGCCATTTTGCCCCTGTAGATGTTGTTTTGCTGGAATCTAGGGAATCTTGCTTCAGTAAGGAAAGCAGTATGGCAGAATAAAAGTGCTAGAGATCTCTGTCAAATCAGAGGAGACATATTAAAGCCACTGGGAGCTTGGTTTAATACAGAAGATAGGATCAGTGAGTGCAATTACATGGAGAAATGAGAGCCCTAATCAGGGTCCGACTGGGGGGTCCAGGGCCCCCACACCTTAGGTCCCCCTGCCCCAATTTGAGAGCAGTGACAATAAGTTTTTATCGCCGGCCCAATCTAACCCTGCACACACACACATACAGTATTTATATAACACAATCATTTTCTTTTGTCCGTGTTCTTCATTTATGCCTCTTTCCTTTAGCAGCTTCTCAAACCACATTTTTTTTTTATCTTTTCTTGGTTTTTCTACTGTTCCTTTTTTCTCTTTCTGAGTTTTCTATAAACATTTCCCACCCTCGGTTTTCCTGGCTTCAACTAGTCAACATCACTTGAAATGGTCTTTTTAGTTGATGGACAAATTGTACAATTAAACAATTTTTTCAAGATAATCTTGGTCTCATGATGACAAAAAGATCATTTAAAAACCTTTACATCTATGGCCAGCTTTATGGATGGGAGGGGGTGTTTACTTAAATCACAAAAAGGCTGCTTTATAACAAATGATGTAACTCAGTAATATATGCACACTCTGCTTCTGTAGTCGCCCTTGAATTGAAACACTGTAATTGCATGATAATGAAATTGTGGATTGCTAATGGATTGCAGTCTTTTGTTCCATATTAAAATGACATGAGTTATATAAGGTGGAGTCAGGTCTTCATATGTCGGAGCACATAAGATAATAAAGCCTTTAGTTCTTTGTCGTCCAGAAAACAGGCTACAGGTTTCATATAAGGCAAACCAGTCACTAGTGGCTGCAAATTCATCCAGATGGAATTCCCGAAAAAATTGATGTCTTTGTGACTAATTTAAGTCTGAAAGCTTGGCACGAAACCCAGCCATTGTTCCGAGAGGATTTGGTGACACTTTCACGTTCGAAAAATAATACCCTGCTTAAAATTTCAGTTTTGAACTGGCATAGCCAGGTATTATCATTTCCCTTCAAAGAGCCGTGTCAGCGCTGAGTGACGTTGAGACGGCAAAGAAAGAAACTAATTGTCAACAGTGAGAAAGAAAGCTGTGATTAGACAGAGAACCAATCTGTGTAATTGTTGGGGGAAGGGAACGGTGAAATTAAATTCTCCAAAAACTTTTTTTTCCTACCACAGCAAAAAAGCTGATGTAAGTTGTTCAGATAACCATGTTGTGGGAGGTCCTCGTCTGTCACATTTGGTCCAAAATGTTCTGCAAAAGGAACGCATTATTAAACATTTCAGCAGCCAACAGTTGCAAAGCCATCTAATTAGAACCAGCTAGCTGAGCAGTCCCTACTCTCTCCATTCTGTCTACTCCTTCTGCTTCTTGTAAGCTGCAATATCTTGTCCTTGGACTAAATCCACTGGGGAGATCCAATCCTGAGAATATCCTGGTGCACAATGGCAAAGTGACCCCTTGATATGAAAGACACTACAAACAGTGTCGGACTGGCCCACCGGATACCAGGAAAACTCCCGGTGGGCTCAGGTGTCAGTCGGCCCTTTTGCTTCTAAACATTTCACCTATTTCATGGTCATTCCCTATATCTTTATAGGAACAAAGAGGCATAATAATGGAAGAATAGAGTATAGTATGTAGAGAAAAGAGACTAGGAGAATAAAGAGGTTGAGTGAGGAGAGGAGGAATAATAGTTTGTAAAGTGGACCCTCAGCCTAAGGTTTTCTGGTGGGCCCCTGGCACCCCAGTCCAAAACTGACTACAAATATTTACATGTATTTACAAATAGTTACATTTTTTGATAAATGCAAGATAGGGCTGCAAGATGGTGCCAATGTTATTAAAAACGAAGAGAGGAAAATACATATAATGGCCGGTAGTTTATTTTTCTAGGAAAGGTGTCAACTGTAATGTAAGAGCAATTGCGAAATTACAAAATTGAGAGCACACTGACCATATTCAGAAAAGTGCTTGCTTCCATACTTGCTCCTTATATACAACTTGCAACAGTGCCAATGGATCCCTTTAGCTGACTCTGGTGAATAACAAGTCAACGCATTGACACAAGGGTAACATGGAATTAGCCTCAGCCTGGACCTGATGGTAATTAAGGACTCCGTTAGTGGGTTGTGGCAATAGCTACCAAGTTTTCTTACGATAGCCACATCCATCTGCCACTCCATTCTATTACTAACTAGGGATGCAATGAATCCAGGATTCGGTTCGGAATTCAGCCAGGATTCGTCTTTTTTCAGATGGATTCAGAATACTAATCTGCATATGCAAATTAGGGGAGGGAAATCAAGTGACTTTTTGTCACAAAACAAGGAGTAAAACATGGTTTCCCCTTCCCATTCCTAATTTGCATATGCAAATTAGGATTCGGATTTGGTTCGGTATTCAGCCAAATCTTTTGTGAAGGATTTGGGGGCTTAAAAGTCTTTATTAAAATGTGGGCTCTGATCCGATCACTTGTTTTAGACAGACCTTGGTCTTTTTTCAAGCTGTTTTGAGGTTTTTTACTATTTATTTTCAACAAATATTTTCATGTGTATTTGCAATTTTACAAATCACTCAAATCACAGAAAGATAACCTAAAAGTTACTAGGGGTCATTTATGACTACAAGTGTGGTGTACAAAGCGATATTCCAAGCGCCAAGTTTTCCCATAATGCAGTGTCAGCTTGTCTGCCTGAATCATTTATGTACGAGAGCCAAACAAATGGATTTCAAAAGGCTTTGTTCCCTTTGGCTGTGCCAAATGTTAGGCACCCCAAGTGATTGTATTGACTTACCTCCTGAAACCCCGGGTCAGTGCTCATATCAGCAGAAAACTGCACCGGCCGGGGGTTATACCAGTGAGCACCACGGAGCGATCCTCTTCCGGCTTCTTCTTTCTTCAAATTATCCGGGGCAGACGCATGCACAGTAGAACGAAATAGCCGACTTTTTAGATAAAGTTTTCTGCTGATAGGAGCACCAGCCCGGGGTTTCAGGTAAGTCAATACAATCACTTGGAGGTGCCTAACATTTGGCACCCCCAAGTGCACAAAGCCTTTCCTTCTCCTTTAATAAAACAAAACTATAATTTGTGTAGCAAATGGATAGGGTAAGACAATTTTAAACCTTATTACATCTCTGAAACATCACTATGGTTAACAGACTTTCCATTTCACCACTGAATTAAATTTTTTATTCACTCTAATATAAAACACTGTAACATAAATTAAATCAAGCAAATATGAGCTAAATAAGATTGTAATGGACTGTAGCTTGCCTCTCTGATTCATTATTCAAAGTAATAAAAGTTTTACAGCTTTAATAAGCAGAAATATGAGAGTAGATTAGAACATCAACATTTTATTCGAAAGATTGTATAGCAAGGAACGAGAAAGGTTTGAAGACCAATTTCTACAGGTTCCAGGTCTTCCCCCCAGTAGCAGCCTGTATTTACTCACTACATCCCACTGGATGCTCACAATTGTGCATTGGGCATTTTTAGAGTAGAATGGATATATTTAACTGCTCATATTACCAAGACCTGGGTATTATCTTGATTTAGTACTGATCTGTCATCTTATTGCCTTAATGAATTGTCCACCCAAATTCTTTTTATAGCAAAGCCTGTAAAGCAGCACAGCTGTACTCAGCAATGACTACTGTGAACACTGTAAAATTCTTCACCTCGAATGACCAGAAATATAAAGAAATAAAGAATTTAAAGCAATACCCAATATGTAGTTCAGGTTCAGTATGATTTCCTACATAAAAAGCAGGTTATAGTCAACATATTCATTGTTGCTTTACAAAATGCCTTCCCAGGTAAAGACCAGAAACAACAAAAAACATGGAAATTCTATGATATTGTCTGGCAAGCATGGCTTCTTCAGTGGTGGTTGTTCCAACAGTCTATTCTTGGGATATTGGCAGATGTGGAAGTAGAATGGGCTGAAGTTGAGTGTGAATGTTTAAATTCTGGGGGTGCTTTTTTGTGTCCTGCACTAGCAATACACCCCTTACCCAAGTACTAGCGTGGAAAGGTCTGGCTGTTACAGATGACAAGCAAGAAATGCCCCTGGGTAACATAACAAGGACAAGTAAAGTGTGAATTCACAACAGTCAATTCAGAATGTGTGAGTGAAAATTAAAGCAGACAAGTACATTTCTAGAAAAAAATGTTATATAGGTGTAGGGGTGCTAGGGACTAACAAACTCCATGGACAAGAGAAATGTTTTCTTTTAGCTTCCAAAACTATAACGCATATTTGAAGTGTACTGTATTTTTCTGCTTTCTTTTATTAATGTTGCAATTACCCTACTTCCCCTCTTGCCTTATTTTCTGAACCTAAAGTGTGATCAGGAGGGTGCAAAGATTGACAGCAAACAGGGGAGCTGTGCTAATGAGGAGAGTTGAAACACTCACCTCAGGTGGCAGTGCCATACAATTTCCCAGGGGGAGCAAAAAGTCCCTCTTAGTAACTTCCATTAACTTCAATTCTGCTCTTCTAGTGCAAGAGAGCACAATTGTGTACCCGGGTCCAATCCAGTGCAGGAAAGGTAAGAACTGGAGGGGAGGCATCGCAGGAGCCGCCTTAGGCTTATAGAGAATCTCCCTTAATAGCATAGTGACTGGGGATGCACCGAATCCACTATTTTGGATTTGGCCGAACCCCCGAATCCATCATGAAGGATTTCAGCCGAATACCGAACCGAATCTGAATCCTAATTTGCGTATGCAAATTAGGGGTGGGAAGGGGAAAACATTTTTTACTTCCTTGTTTTGTGACAAAAAGCCAAGCAATTTTCCTCTCCGCCCCGAATTTGAATATGCATATTAGGATTCAGATTCAGTTCGGCCGGACAGAAGGATTCGGCCGAATCCCAATCCTGCTGAAAAAGGCCGAATCCAGAACCGAATCCTGGATTCGGTGCATCCCCAATAGTGATGGAGGCATGTTGCTTCTTGACGGCATTAATGGTGGCCTTCCAATATTTTTGTCTTTCTTCTAGGGATGCACCCAATCCACTATTATGGATTCGGGCGAATCCTGTGAAAGATTCGACCGAATATCGAACCAAACCCAAACCCTAATTTGCATATGCAAATTAGGGGTGGGAAGGGGGAAAAATGTACTTACTTGTTTTGTGACAAGCTGGGCAGGCGCCCTAGATATGCATCTGATGCTATTGCATCTGATGCAATAGCATCAGATGCATATCAATTATGTTTGTTTAGAAAGGGTATACAACAAAATTTGGCAACATAATATAAAGCAAATACAGTCATCAATGGTATCATACAGGGGCATAATACGGTATGTATATAATTTCATGTACAAAATTGAAGTTTTTATCTTAGAAGATTATAGGAAGGTTGTGGACAAACTGAGGAAAGGGTGGAGTAAAGGATAGCATGACAGCCTTCATGCTATCTATCTTTGGAAGACTTATAAAGAGTAATTTGAAAAAGGGGCCCATAGGGTTTCTTCCCCTTAATATATGGGAACAAATCTGGAATAAAGAATTACAAAAAGTTGAAATGGAGGGGCATGTCCAGAAAATATGTAAAAAGGTATCTGTGTCTCCCTTATATCTCCAGCATATGTGAGTAGATTTAGGGAACATGTTAGTCGGTGTATAGTAGCATTTGGTCAAAATCTTGTAGTTACTGTAGTTTCGGGTACATCTAGAGCTCTTCACCAAGGTTTGAACCATATCAATAAGACAGACTTTAAAATGTTCACTAGTCAAATCTGGCAGAAATACAGAAATGACAGGTTGTTTGTTATTGGTAGTAATGGGGATAGGAAGATTGTTTCAGTCTGGTATGATCATATATTTCAAGTGTGTTACAGAAGACAGAAGAGTCTCCAATTTGATTTATATATATGAGATGTAGGAGGTGCGTGGACGTTGAAAGCTGTTTTACATTTACCCACAGTTTATTGTCTAAAGGTGGCATATATTCAGAGATCCACTCGTTTGGCAAAGTTGCCAAAGTAGTGGATCTCTCCCACTATATGTCCAGCTTGAGATGGGTATTATCGGGCTGATCTGGCCCTAGGACCCAACAATCAGATTGCAATGCTGAGACTACAGCCGGTTGGACCGATGACCATATTAACGAACTGATGCAGTCCTTGATCCAACTGGATTTTTTAAACCTGGCCGATCAACATCTGGCAGATTTAACCCGTTGTAGGGCTCCATACACTGCCGATTTCTGGGAATACCCTTCCATGGGTAAACATTGAAGTACCAGAGTCAGTAAAAGTGCACAGTTGCACAGAAATGTATTTTCATGTGATTACATGTTTTTAACAACATACTTACAGAGATTTTAATGAAACCTGTGAAAGGGTGAATTTGGCCACGTTGCCATTTGGAGTTTGGAGGCAAGAAAATGCCTTTGCTTAGGCATTTCATACTCAGAATGGGTCTATATGGGTGCCTCCCGGATAATTCTAATGTTTCTGTGGAGGCTGGAGCTAGAGGAGGTCTGCTGATGGCATGTGCTACGTGTGCATTTTTGATGTAAATTGATTGATGTAAATTGGTCTCTAAATGGTACAACAGTGGACTACGTATTCCTATATAATCAATTACTGCCTAAATTGCAATTCCATTTAGCTATCTTAAATAACAGAATGTTACATTACAGAGATATTAATATCATCCATATCCCTTTTGCCCAGTTTTCCTTATAGTCAAATGCACACAACATATATTTGTAATATGCTGCAGCTGCTATTAATGGTACTTACTGAGTCAATGGGGTAGTTTATGGCTGCATGTGACTACATATGATCCATGAATAGCAGATCACAAACCTTACATGTGATGTGTGTTTAACAAGAGGATTTTCTGTGAGTTGCCTTTCTGTCTCAGCCGTTTCCTGCAGACGTTATCACTGAGATAAAATCAGAAATATTTGGGGTTTTTTTTCATTTCTGCTACCAAACACAGTCAGAAGAGAAGGGATCATTATGTGTATGATCTGTGCTTCAGTTGTAATATGTCAGGAGTTACAGCTGCACATATACTGGGTTCATTTCTTTTAAGCTTAGAAATATGGCAAAAATGTCAGAAGTTCAGTTAGGATAAGGGTACTGTATGTGCTGCAATGCTGTAGGCAGTACTAGTAACTATTTGCCCTTAAATAGCAGTTTAAAGTCGATAGTTTTGCCTCAAGGTCAAACATGAAAATACCTACAATTGGGAAGTCACTTTATGGCTTTCAGAATTAGGAGTTATCAGATATTTTCACATTTAACTGGGGATGCCAATTTGTTGTGCATCACCCCAATAGCCCTGATTTCTAACCTGGGACCTTGGATCCTCTGCTTTAAATGCAAAAATGGGAAAAACATAAGAGTAGTCTAATGTAGTCTAATGGAACAGGAGCTTGGGGTACATTCCATCCAGAGAGCCACCATCTTTGTTTTTCCTACGGATCCCTTCTGCCACCCTTTACTATACTGTGCACTTACTGGTCTAGGGCACTACAAAGAATCCCTGGGAATGAAGATGGCAGATGCAAAACAAAGATTTTAAAAAAAAAGACACAAAGAGCTCTACTTTGCTTTTAATACTGCACTTACTGTTATTAGCACTGAGAGGCAGTGGGTGGTGGGAAACCATTGGAATGCTCCTATCTTTTGTCATTCAGATATCAATGTTTTATTTTTTTAAATCTGGTGCAAGGTGCATAGCAGAATGTGGACAGTCTATTGCCCCAGCTGCAAGTTCTCTATGTATCTGCCCCAAGTTGCAGTTGCTGGGGCAAAAGTAAATGAAGCCTTTGATCAAGACAACTAAACATTATCCACTGGCTGCACAAGCTAAAACTTTGAATATTCTGCATCCAATAATGTCTGTAACATGTGTACATTTTAGCCAGGTGATAGTAAAAGCTGCTGTAGAGCTCCATCTAAATGGCAGGTTGCAACATTCTTGGCCTTTAAGCTTTAAAGCTATGCTTCAGTAGTTTAATTAAAAGGCTGGTGTAACCTATGGTAGACATGAAGGTGACAAAATGAGGCCAGGTAAATGAACACAAAAATCCTAAGAATGGAATAGAGCTGGACTTTCAGGGCAGAGACACGCTCAGATTCGGGGAGATTTAGTCACCCAGCACCCAGTCTTCCAGGGGACAAATCACCCTGGACTGCCTCCTGCCGCCTAGAATGTAAATCGGCGGTGGGATGGATCGCTTCATTTTCCGAAGTCGCCCAAAGTTTCCTTGTGAGGCACTTTGTGCGACTTCGGAAATCAAAGCGCACCAATTGGCATCCCACCGGCGATTTACATTCCAGGCAGTTCGGGGAGATTAGTTACCCCAAAGAAGAGGAGATTTGTCGCTGGGCGATTAATCTCCCCGAATCTAAGCTCATGTCTCTGCCCTCAGAAGAAGGAACGCATGATAGGGATTGTGCTAGAAATTCATGTGTTAAATGGATGTTATTGTCAGGGCTTCAATTGTGCATCCATTTAAATAATATAATGGGATGAATAATAGGACAACACTATAATCCTTAACTAGGATGTCAGGATTAGAGGAAATATGAAGGCTGGATTACTTTTGTTAATCCTCTAGTGCACAAACTTGTAGGGGGACAGAAGTGAACTGGGGTTAAGATCAGGAATAGATAACACAAGCTCTTACAGTTGTCTTACTATAGCTGCTAGCATCCCAACTCCAGCCTAGTAACAATAATGTATTTACTGTATAGCTAAACATGAAATGGCTCATTTGTAACTGTAAGGCACAGTGTTAGGTGCAGAATTGTGAGCTTCAAAAAGATCATGTTTGCGCCCATCTATACTAGTGCTGTGCACCACTTTGGTAGGCTCAGAGTGCAATTAAAGAGTGTTTACATATGTCTCATTGTGCCCATTTACAAAATGCTTAATTCTGACAATTGTGGCAGGTAAAATTCATTTGAAATTTCTGGAAAAGGATCTCCAATTATAGCTCAAACTAACTGTAACCCAAAAATGTACCCATCTGTTCCCTATTGCAGAATCCTACCAGTTCCCATTATAACTTGTAGAGTCTGTGGCAGTTACCGTAGAAGAGAAGACGCAGCTGCAAAAAACAAAAGAAAAAGCACAAGCATTACATTAGCCTTAAATGATACAGTATATAAACCCATAAAAAAAGTGTAATATTGAGCAACTTTCAAATATACATTCATTAAAACACCCAGTCCCTTTGGGGCAAATTCACTAAAGGGCGTATGTTTGCCTGCGAAGGCTTCATCACACTTCTCGCAACTTCACCAGGTTCTAATTTGCTACCACTACATCAATTCACTAAAATGCGAAGTTGCGTCTCAGCACCCGAACACTGGCGAACTTTTCTGCCTATCGAAACATCGTTAGTAAACTTGCACTTAGGTCAATTTGAATAGGGCGGATGCATATAGGTTGTATATATTATTAGAGATGTTGGTGCAAATGCTTGAAGTGGTCACTTATTATTAAAAATGTCCAAGGAAGCAAAATAAAGACAAAAGAGATCCTCTAATGCCCTAGACATGAGCCCATCCTAAAACAAATTTGGCATGCCCCTCAAATGGAAAAATAGGTTAAAATGAAAATTTGTAATAGTTTAAACTTTTAGAGACCATTCCACTTTAAAATATGAAAAAACGAATTTTTTTTATCATTTTAATAACTTTCCGGCATACAGGATATGAGGCCACTGACATAAGACTGAGGAGGATGTCGCTTCATCTTATCAGTTCATCTTATCAGGTCTAAGCTGGTGAAGGAAATCTGGCGAAAGAGTTAGCGAAAAATTCAAACTTTAGTAAATTTGCGTAACGTTCATTCACTTGAGCGAAAATTCACCTGTTGATAGGGAGCAAAATGGCGAAAGCGACGGTCTCTTTCGTTAGCGAATTATCCTCTACGCCTGTTAGTAAATAGGCGATGTCCCTGCAGATGGAATTTCTGGTGAATTTTCGATAGCGACGGCCACTTCACCCTTTAGTAAATCTGCCCCCTTTCTGAGCTTTGAAAAAAGGTAACAGAAGTCAGCTCTCCTCAAATCCGAAGACTAGTCTGTAAATCATATGGCTTTTTCTAAATTGTTAAATATGCATAACCAGCAGTGCAGAGAATAGTGAGGGGCAGACAGTGAGAGTGCTCTCAAAATAATTACCTTTGCAAAGGACTTTTAAAACCGCTAAACATTTGCAATGAATTTGTGTTGGAAATGCTTTAATGCTCCATGAAAAATGAAAACTAAATACAACTGAAAAAAGGCATAGTTAACCTTTAAAGGGATCCTGTCATTGGAAAACATGTTTTTTTCAAAACGCATCAGTTAATAGTGCTACTCCAGCAGAATTCTGCACTGTAATCCATTTCTCAAAAGAGCAAACAGATTTTTTTATATTCAATTTTGAAATCTGACATGGGGCTAGACATATTGTCAATTTCCCAGCTGCCCCTGGTCATGTGACTTGTGCCTGCACTTTAGGAGAGAAATGCTTTCTGGCAGGCTGCTGTTTTTCCTTCTCAATGTAACTGAATGTGTCTCAGTGGGACATGGGTTTTTACTATTGAGTGTTGTTCTTAGATCTACCAGGCAGCTGTTATCTTGTGTTAGGGAGCTGTTATCTGGTTACCTTCCCATTGTTCTTTTGTTTGGCTGCTGGGGGGGGGGAGGGGGGTGATATCACTACAACTTGCAGTACAGCAGTAAAGAGTGATTGAAGTTTATCAGAGCACAAGTCACATGACTTGGGGCAGCTGGGAAATTGACAATATGTCTAGCCCCATGTCAGATTTCAAAATTGAATATAAAAAAATCTGTTTGCTCTTTTGAGAAATGGATTTCAGCGCAGAATTCTGCTGGAGCAGCACTATTAACTGATTCATTTTGAAAAAAATGCAGGAACAGGAACACTGCATTCCATGTGAATCTATCCAATTGTGCAACTCTGTTCTAACATAGAAAGTACACTTGAGTTGTTTTTTTTTCCATTTTCAGCCTTCAGGCAAAACTTGAAAACTTGTCAGCTATTCTGTCTTCATTAGTAGGTGTTGAAATAGAAAAAGAGTGAATCATATCAGGAGTCAAGGAGGACAGTCCAGACAGTCAACCTGCAATTCAGATCGATCCAATGGAAAATGCTGCTTTTTTATGAACGGAGTTCTCAGATGTTCTCTTTAAAGCATTTTGTACTTTTGTCGGCTTTTAGTCGTTTTTTCTTTGCACTTAAAGAACCAACGATGACCAAAAACTGTAATGTGCTGTGAACAGTAATTCATTTAAACCAGCTTATTATAGATTTCTGTCCAGTGGAGCAGAGATCCTGTTTCTTTATTGCAGGAGGAATTAAATAAAACCATATCACTATGAAGATTTTCATTCATCCAGGTCATGGTATATCTAATATAAGTAATTCTAAAACAATTGGACTTGCTGAGAAATCGTTGAAGTCGTTTCACTACTCATCCGAGCAGCTTCTTCAGTTCAACTGACTGGTGTGGGAAGTTCTCAGCATATAAACTCTTCAGTTGGGTGCATGTAGATGTAACTTGCATCATTTACTATATATTACCCTAATACTCCTTTTTATAGCTTAAAGGGGTTGCTCACCGTCAAACAACTAGTTGTTTTCAGATAGATCACCAGAAATAATGACTTTTTCTAATTACTTTCTATTTTCTTTATGTCACCGTTTTTTTTTTAATATTGAAGTGTGAATTGTCATTTTTCACTTTTTAAAGCAGCTCGGGGGGGGTCGCCGACCCTGTAAACTGTCCTAAATTGATACATTTAGGGGCAGATTTATCAAGGGTCGAAGTAATGGGAGGTTTTTTTTTTAACTCCCATAACTTCGAAAATCAAAGAAAAAAAAGACCAACCAAAATTGTCGGTATTCGAATAGTTCAATTGGAAGTAAGATTGTCTTCGATCTACTTGGAATCGAGGTCCACCAAATGCCTCCAAATAGGTTCTAGGAGGTCCCCCATAGGCTAAAATAGCAATTCGGCAGGTTTTTAGATGGTGAATGGTCGAAGTCGAAAGTTTTAAAGAGACAGTACATGATAAATTTTGATATTCGAATAGTCAGTTTTTTTCAAATTCGATTTGAATCCAAATTGTCTCAGAATATCACTCTCTACTAAAAGGTGAACAACGCCTTTAATAAACACTGCTTTAAATCCAATACAATATGTTTTAATAGAAAAGCCTATATATATATATACAGTATATATATGGGAGGCATGCACAGGTGGCCATAACTGACTAGCCTAGGGTGGCATATATCGTGCCGTGACTGCAACTGTTGGAGGTTTTACAATTCTATTATAATTCCCACCCAGCTGGGGTTATTAGCTATGTTGTTGGACTCCACTGTGACCCAGAATTATTCTCCCCACAGTCACAGTGGGTATGAAAGCTCCCCGAGTGTGTGTAAGAGCAATGTACAGTACATGCTTTGGAATGAAGACACACAGGCTCCCTCTGCCTGTACAACACAGAGCATTTAGCATTTAGCAGCTCCGCACTTCCTCCCTCTCAGGGAAACTGTGTTGCTCACTATCAAGAGCTGCTCTTACCCTGCTCTCTCTTTCTCACTCTCCCTCTCTCTCTGTCACATCTCTCCATCATCCCTGCCTGAAAGTCTGACCCCCACTACTGAACAGCACTGCTGTCTTTGGATTTGTCTGGGAGAAATTGAGGTGCACCAAGCAGGAAAGAGACAGCACTCAATCCACAAGCAACAGAGAATCAGCTCTTCAGGCTCCAACTCCCCAGGTGAGACAAGCTCTGTGAGTCTATGCTAATTGCTTGTGCCGGGGCTGTGGGGTCGAACTATGATATGAGTAGAAGTCTGGGCTCACTTTGGCTAGGGGACAGTTTGTAGAGGAAGGAAATAAGAGTTAAAAATAAAACAAGTTGGACACCAAGCAAGGCAGCTACTGTCTCTTATAGCTCCTGCTTATAGAGTTCTACCAGGATCCCTACATAATCAGTCAGCCTTTACTTTTACTTGTAATCTAGGTAGCACTCTGCTGCTGAATAGGTGAGTACTGAGTACCAGCCATCGAATTATGCCCTTTTTGGCATCTAAAACCAAAAGCTTCAGTTATATACAGCTGCCCGGGTTCCACTAAAGCCTTTTAGATGACCTGGGATAGTTTTTGTTATAGTTCAGCAAGAGCCACAGGTTGCACATGACATGCTGGAGGGACACTGGCTGCAGAAGGAGTTGGGGTAAAAGCACTTTTGCGGCACAAACTTGTTTTCTGATATGTGGCTCTTTGTTTTGTGCCTTTAAGTGAAATGTATAAGAAATCAGAGTTCCCAGAAATGTATAATGAAAGAGAAGGGCTAGTGTTTGAGGGGGGGGGGGATATTAAAATATTAAAATGTGCTGACAGTCACTGTATAGGGATTATTTTTGGTCTCAGTATTGGTTGAGAAATGATTATGTTTTCCTTATAATATATAGGGGGTGCTTAAATAGCATCAGTATACCATCTTCCTCCAATAGAGGGCACCCTGTATAACTCCAAGCATATGTGGCCAGTCTCCATTGTATGGAAAAAGAATAGTTACTGCCTGGCAAACTGAATAACTTTCAGGTAATTTAGGGCTTGGAACGTCCACAAACAGATGGTTTATATGATAGGCGATGTTTACATTAAACAGAATTTACTAAGAATTGTTAATGGAAATGAACAAACCCTTTGTATAATCCATTGATTTTTCCCTAAACAGAGGATACAGTGAGGGCATAGGTTGTGATGTGCACAGTATACAGTCTCAGCATATTTGCTTTCATACAGATGAACTGGAATTATCATATTGGTTGTTGTGGTAGATATAGCCTGGATAGACTGCAGGACAACAGCACCCCTAGTGTTCATAAAGATGCTGCTTATGAAGACTGAGCAAACAGTAAGATACAGAGCATATCTAGAAATGTAGATTATGCAGTAGATAAAAGGTTGTTGAGAAATGTTCGTTGATGAGAAACTGAATATAGCGATTTTTTTTCCTCTAACAGAATGTTTTTTTTTATAGCAGGCACATTTATAACAATTCTATATAAAAGCCTATCTATCTATCTATCTATCTATCTATCTATCTATCTATCTATCTATCTATCTATCTATCTATCTATCTATCTATCTATCTATCATTATCTATCTATCTATCTATCTATCTATCTATCTATCTATCATCTATTTATTATCCATCTATCTATTATCTATCTGTCTATCTATCTATTTATTATCTATCTATCTATTTATCTATTTATTATCTATCTATTTATTATCTATCTTTCTATTATCTATCTATCTCTATCTATCTGTCTATCTATTTATCATCTATCTATCTATTTCTCTAGCTATCATCTATCCATCTATTTATCCACCTCTCTGTTATATTAGTGTATTGCCAATCCCATCTATCTATCTATCTATCTATCTATCTATCTATCTATCTATCTATCTATCTATCATCCATTTATTTATGTGAGAGAATGAGCTATGCATAAAATAAGGCATTCCTGCACACAATATTTTATTCCATTTAATACCATACTTACTTTAGTTAATGCTAAATAAATACATTTATTATGGATGCTATTAATAAATAGTGTATTTGATCTCTTGTCTTTAATTCTCTGCCAGCTGGCTTTAAAGTTGGGCTCCACCCAAAAACTGTTTTGCCTAATGAAAGAAAATGTAATTTTAGGCCATATTCCAATGTACATTAATTTTTTTAAAATTGATATGTACATTGAATTGCTATTTAAAGCAGTATCTGTCTTGTTGAAACCATTGCGTGTGTGTACTTAGTCAACTGTTCAAATGGAACTCTGAAATTACTGGAAAGTCAAGGCTGCCTCACTTCAAGCCTCTGGGTCCTGTATTTTGCACTTGGGTAAAAAAAATCTCAAAACAGACTGACGAGTGAAGTAGATATATGTATATAGGTACAATTACTTTTTGTGCAAAAGGATTGTAGTCCCCGAAGAAGCAAAACCTGTGACTGCTGTTGGCTCAGGATGCACGAGGGGCCCTGGGAGGCACTAAGTGATTAGGGCTGATACCTGGCTGGTATAACCCAGCTATGGGTGGAACAGTATTACAAATTTACCAGTAATGTATTTGTTTGCATTGCGGTCCTGGCCTGCCCAAAGTTCCCAGCTCTTTCCCACCAATTTTCAACTTGAATGGGCCTGATCTGTTCTGTTAGTGTCACTGTGTCTTTGTGCCATCACCCCAGCCCCCTTTTGTGCCTTTTCTATTCCTAAATATCGAGCTAGAAAGGCGGTAACCACATAAGTCATATGCAGCAGTTTTAATATGCAGATGTTTATGCGGAATTTCTTATTGCTAAAGTTTTTTTGGGGAGGGCAAAAAGAATAAACTTCTAGTTAAATTATTGCTTCCCGATGAACTTAATAGTCCTGAAGAAGGCAAAGAATGGATACAGAGGTTCCACTGCCTTCACACTTCAAATGCTTTAAGTAAGCAATCGTGGGGTAAGCAGAGGATCTTGGTGTAAATTACTGCCATTGGGTAACTGGACTGTTACTGCTGATGATTTCGGGTGAGATGACGCCTGTATTTGATATATGACTCTATGAAAATTCTATGAAAATCAAGATGTCATGCAAAAAAGAACTACACAGAGAAATATCATAGTGGCATTGTTTCACAGCTCTTTAGTGAATGTGACGTTTTACTGTATATATATATATATATATATATATATATATATATATATATATATATATATATATATATATATATATATATATATATATATATATATATATATATATATATATATATACACAGTCCTTGAACCTTCCGCACTCCATTCTCAGGAATTAACCCGGGTGCTACCAAACATTGCTATGATACATACTCCTCAAAGAAATGGTGCACACTGGGATTTATTATAGAAAAATGTAAAATTCATAATTTTATTTAATACATTAAAAAAACGCCCGTTTTTTAATGTATTAAATAAAATTATGAATTTTTAATTTTTCTATAACAAATCCCGGTGTGCACCATTTCTTTGAGGAGTATATATATATCTATATAATCCAGTAAATGGACCCGCACTCGTTCATATTAGTGAAATAAATGTGTCTTTATTCACAGGTTCATTTCCAACGTTTCGGTCCTCTCTGGGACCTTTTTCATCCTTGAACCTGTGAATAAAGACACATTTATTTCACTAATATGAACGAGTGCGGGCCCATTTACTGGATTGTATTATCAAGCTTTGACCAACGCACCACCATCGACAGAATTATATCCGGGTTCACTGTACCGACATGATATATATATATATATATATATATATATATATATATATACAAACACCCAGCATACCAAAAAGTACAGTTTAAAAACAAACAAAATTAATTCCAATGTTTCGATCACATCATCTTCCTCAGGGAAAAAACAAACAAGAATGAACGTAGTGCAAGGCCTTAAGAATCCTCCCCCTGTGCAGAAAATGGTGCCGAAAACAGTAATCCTATTAATTACCATAGAAACCAGACTTCCCACACCATCTACAGTTAACGCTTACATTCATTTTATTTTATTATTTTTTTGTTCGACTGGTTTTAGGCTGATAATCAGTTACTGTAACTGAGCCTGTTGAGTGTAATACTTTTTTTGTTGATATATATACTGTGTATATAGATTCAGACCCATGACTAGTTCTTTTTACTGAGCAATAAACCCTACACTGAAATTTCTTTTCTCAGTGGTGCTGGTAAAATAAAATTATGTTGCAAATCAGAGAACCTGTTTAATTCTGATAAAAAAGAATAAAGCTTGGTCAAAATTTAAAGATCCCAGACACAAGCCAAGCTAATATTGGTAGCAGCTCAAAAGAAAAAAGCAGAATATCTTGCAATAGCCGAGTGAAAGCACTGATTTGAATCCAGTTAATCCATCAGCAGTAACAGTCCAGTTACTAGGGATGTAGCGAACTGTTCTGCTGCGAACTAGTTCGCGCGAACTTCGACTGTTCGCGTCCGCCGAACGTTCGCGAACGTTTGGGAACGTTCGCATTTTGAGTTCGCGTTCGATTCGAATACAAGTCGTTCGACCATTCGACCATTCGAATTCCTTCGACCGCTAAAATCGAACGATTTCCATTCGTTCGAACGATTGTAAGCATTCGATTCAATGAAAAGCATTCGAATGGCTTCGATCGTTCGATTCGAATGAAAATCCTTCGATCGAATGATTAAAATCCTTCGATCGTTCGAATCGAACGGTTTTAGCGGGTGTTCGAAGTTCGCGAACTGTCCGCGAACGTTCGCATTTTTTGCCGGTGTTCGCGAACGGCGTTCGCGAACACCAAATCGGCAGTTCGCTACATCCCTACCAGTTACCCAATGGCAGTAATTTACACCAAGATCCTCTGCTTACCCCACAATTACTTAAAGCATTTGAAGTGTGAAGGCAGTGGAACCTCTACATCCATTCTTTGCCTTCTTCAGGACTATTAAGTTCATTGGGAAGCAATAATTTAACTAGAAGTTTATTCTTTTTGCCCTCCCCAAAAAAACTTTAGCAATAAGAAATTCCGCATCTGCATATTAAAACTGCTGCTTATGACTTATGTGGTTGCCGCCTTTCTAGTTCGATATTTGCTGTGACACTGATTACAGTAACCTACAGAAAAACTGCCAGTAAGAATGAACTGAGTGAATAGTTGGTACTTATCTTAAAGGGATACTGTCATGGGAAAAAACATTTTTTTCAAAATGAATCAGTTAATAGTGCTGCTCCAGCAGAATTCTGCACTGAAATCCATTTTTCAAAAGAGCAAACAGAATTTTTTATATTCAATTTTGAAATCTGACATGGGGCTAGACATATTGTCAGTTTCCCAGCTGCCCCAGTCATGTGACTTGTGCAAGCACTTTAGGATGGAACTACTTTCTGGCAGGCTGTTATTTCTCCTACTTAATGTAACTGAATCAGTCTCAATGGGACTTGGCTTTTACTATTGAGTGTTGTTCTTAGATCTTCCAGGCAGCTGTTATCTTGTGTTAGGGAGCTGCTATCTCGTTACCTTCCCATTGTTCTGTTGTTAAGATGCTGGGGTGGGGAGGGAGGGGGTGACATCACTCCAACTTGCAGTGCAGCAGTAAAGAGTGACTGAAGTTTATCAGAGCACAAGCTGGGGGCAGCTGGGAAACTGACAATATGTCTAGCCCCATGTCAGATTTCAAAATTAAATATAAAAAAATCTGTATATGTGTGTGTGTGTGTGTGTGTTAGTGTGTGTGTATGTGTGTGTGTGTGTGTGTATGTGTGTGTGTATGTGTGTGTGTGTGTGTGTGTGAGTGTGTGTGTGTATATGTATGTGTGTGTGTATGTGTGTGTATGTGAGTATGTGAGTGTGTGTGGAGAAGTACAATAAAGCAAATAGGGGAGGTATATGTGTGTGGGTGTTACACAAGTAAATGTGTGTGGGAGAAGTACAATTGGAAAATGAAAGAGACTTTTGAAGTGAGGAGGTTGAGGGAGATGTGTGGGAAAGCACAATAAATAGACGAATGGAAGTATATGACATGTGTGGGGATTACAGTGAGAATGGGAGATATGAGTGTGGGGGAAGTACAATAAGAAGAATAAGAGAGGCATATGTTAGTGTGTGTGGGATTACAGTGAGGAGTGAGAGAGAGAGATGAGTGTTCAACGGGGAAAGCACAACAAAGAGAAAAGAGGAGGAATATGTTTGGGTAGGAAATGACAATACAGTACAGTGATGTGTGTGGGGGAATTACAATAAGCAACATAAGGAGTGTGTGGTTTCTCATGTTCATGCAGTTCATCGAGCAGTATGAATAATACTCAAGATTACTGTGCGGTTCCTTCCAAGTGCAGTGTGCTAAGCTAAAAAAGTTATCCTAAAAATTCTATATTATATTAAAAAATAGTCTTTACTTAAAAATCATGTTAAAAAGATAGGCATGCAGACCACTTTATATTCCGCCTTACGCATTTCATACACCCTGGTACTTAATCATAGTCATTGCATACCTTATGATTAAGTACAAGGGGGAATGAAAACGCATAAGGTGGAATATCATAGGGGCAAATTCACTAAGGGGTGAATTTTCGCCATCGAATGATCTGCCACACTTTGCTCTAGTTTGCCAGGTGCAAATTCATTACTAGTACGCTAATTCACTAAAATGCGAAGTTGCGTTCCAGCAACCGAATGTTGGTGAGGTTTCACGAGCGTTAATTCGTCAGCATTTCATTGCAATCTTTCACTATCGTTCAATTCTGCCGAGCGAAACTTCGTTAGTATTGTTACACTTAGGTCAATGTGAATAGGGGGGGGGAACATATTGATCGTATGGACGACTTTATTAGAGATGTTGGTGCAAATGCTTGAAGTGCCCAATTTTTATAACAAATGTCCAAGGAAGCAAAATAAAGACAAAAGAGATCCTCTAATGTCCTACACATGAGCCCACCCTAAAACAAATGTGGCATGCCCCTCAAATGGTTGGGAAAACATGTTAGCACCAAAATCTTTAATAGATAGGACTTTTATGACTTTCCTGCATACAGGATATTATGTCACGGACATAAGATTGATGAGGATGTAGCTTCATCATATAAGTTCGCCTAGTCTAAGGTGGTGAAGGAAAATTCTGTAAAAGTGAATTTTCGCAGTAAGAAACATTCGCCTGAGCGAAAATGCGCCAGGTGATATGGCGCGAAGCTGCGCTAGTGACAGTCTCTTTCGCTAGCCAATTGTCGTCTAGGTCTGTTAGTAAATTGGTGATGTCCCTGCCAGGGCCGGATTTACGTAGTGGGTGCCCCTAGGCCCACTGCCGTTTGTCGCCCCTGTCCCCTCCCCTTTAATTGTGCAAATTGTCAGTGGCGGAACTACCGGGGGAGCAGGGGGTGCGAGCGGGCCAGGGCCCGCACCCCCTCAGGGCCCCCCGGCAGTGCCGCATGCCACTGAAATCCCTGAAATTCGGGCCGTACCGAGGGGGGCGGTGGCCCGGCTGCGCGTCACGTACCAGGGTCCACCCCCCTCTAGTTACGGTACTGCAAATTGTCATCATCTGGACTGGAGCAATGGGGATTGGCGCATGGGAATTTAAAAACTGATTGTATCTCCAGCCCATCCCCAGTGTTTTTGAACCAATATGGGTGTGGTTGGGCAGCATGCCGCCCCCCTAAAATCCTGCCGCCCTAGGCCCGGACCTAGGTGGCCTTTCCACAAATCCGGGCCTGGTCCCTGCAGATGAGATTTCTGGAGCATTTTCTATAGCAACGACCATTTCACCCTTTAGTAAATCTGCTCCATTAAATGATTGCATTGCAAAAATAAAAAGCCTCCCAAATGAACATGTAAGGGTTCACCGAGTCTGACACCGAGTCTGACTTGTACAGGGCTTGCCTTGTCCTGTTGATCCTGAATGTACATTTGCTTCACTCTCACAAGCTTATTTGCAGATTGCAATTTTGTATAATTACACAGGGAACACTGTGATCTTAGGTGGAGCTGTCGGAACACATTGGCTGTTTTAAGTTCTTACACAATACAGATATGGGACCTGTTATCCAGAATGCTCGGGACCTGGGGTTTTCTGGATAATGGATTTTTCTGTAAATGTGATCTTCATACCTTAAGTCTATCAGAAAATCATGTAAACATTAAATACAACCATTAGGCTGGTTCTGCTTCCAATAAAGTAGAATGTACTGTTTTATTATTACAGAGAAAAAAATCATTTTAAAAAATGTGGATTATTTGATTATAATGTAGTCTATGGGAGACAGCCTTTCTGTAATTCAGAGCTTTCTGGATAACGGGTTCTCATTCCAGTTGGAGTCACTGCACACTGCCACATTCAAACAGTTAAAGGTGCAGACATATTTTGTCCAAATTTGCAAAGATATTTTAATTTCATGTACGGGAAAGGTAAGCTTGCCTCCTCCGTCAAATGGGAATAATGTTTATCCATTAGGTGTGAGTATTTTCTCCCTCAGATCTCAGTTTGCCAAAGCAAAGCAGCACAAAAATTTAGATCTTTTGTAATACAGAGGAGTTTTTGTATTTTTTCCACCTGCATTTCCTTGGGACGGAGGATGGACTGTTTTGAACTGTATGGTTTTGTTAGGTGCTCCGTCTTAAAATATGTGTGAGAGCAAGCTTGAATGTGTGTGTATATATATATATATATATATATATATATATATATATATATATATATATATATATATATATATATATATATTTGAAATAGTCATTTTAGGGCAGATTTACTAAGGTTCGAGTGAATTTTCGAAGTACAAAAAGTTTCGAATTTCGAAGTAATTTTTTGGATACTTCGACCATCGAATAGGATACTACGGGGCCCATTTACTTTGTTCGAGTGAAGGAATAGAGGAAAAATAGTTTGAATTTCGAATGGTCGAATATGGCTACTTCGACCATCGAATGGGCTACTTCGACCTTCGACTATGACCTTCGACTTCGAATCGAACGATTCAAACTAAAAATCGTTTGACTATTCAACCATTCCATAGTCGAAGTACTGCCTCTTTAAAAAATTCTTCGACCCCCTAGTTCATCACCTAAAACCTACCGAGGCCAATGTTAGCCTATGGGGAAGGTCCCCATAGGCTTCCTAACAATTTTCTGATCGTAGGAATAGCGGTAAATCCTTCGACTTCGATATTCGAAGTCGAAGGATTTTACTTCGACGGTCGAATATCAAGGGTTAATTAACCCTCGATATTCGACCCTAGGTAAATGTGCCCCTACGACTTCGAATTCACTTCGACTTCTTTTCGAAGTAAAAATCGTTCGAATATTCGGCCATTAGATAATCGAAGTTCTGTCTCTTTAAAAAAACTTCGACTTCGCCAAATTAAACCTGCCGAATTGCTGTGTTAGCCTATGGGGACCTTTGACAAACTAGGCTTTACACATCGATTAAAAATAGTTCGATCGTACGCTAAAATCTTTCGATTTTCATTAGATCGTATGATTGCCAAATTCGGTGAAAAAACTTCGAATTCGATATTCGAATTCGAAGTTTTTCAATTCGATGGTCGGATTTCAACGTTTTTTGTACTTCGAAATTCGACCCTTGATAAATCTGACCTTAGAGTATATGGCATCTGGCTGAAGAGCTTCAAGACAGAACTTGGTAAATATAACCTAATAACCCCTGTATCTGAGATTCCATACAAAGCAAAAACTCTGCAGTCTAAGGAAGCTGTTCAATGACATTATTTGGGATTGGTGATAACCGTCACTGTTAAATTGGCAGGGACATTATTTTCAGAAAGCAAGCTCAACTTTTTATATTTTTTTTTAGTTCTTCAATTCCAGCATTGTAGGGAAGAAACAATGAATAATTCAATCTGTTCTGGTTCCTCTTCCTTTGGCTAAATTGATCTTTTTGTAATTAGCAATGTTTATCTCAGAATCCCAGTATCATCTGTTTGTACATGTACAGTAAAGCAATGCTTTTTTTTATTACAAGGACTTTGTCAGCAAAACAATAGACTGCCAGTGTTAGAAACCTGAAAGCCGTATTGAGCGAAACTGTCAGTTTACTTTAAAGCTGTAGAAACAACAGAGCAAAATGTTCAGCCAACTGTTCCAGGTGACTCAGGTGACCTCTGTTACTTTGTCAGTCATTTATAGGTTCTGTTGTACAGCTAAGGTTGCCACCTTCCTATATTTGTATCTTTTTTCTTATTTCCTGTAGGACAGATAATTAAATACACATACTTATTATTACATCACCTGATATTAAGGGCAGTGATCCCCAACCAGTAGCTCGGTAGCAACATGTTGCTCTTCAACACCTTGGATGTTGCTCCCAGTAGCCTCTAAGCGGGAGCTTATTTTTGAATTCCAGTCTTGGAGGCAACATTGGTTGCATTAAACCCAGCTGCACTGCCAAACAGAGCCTCAATGTAGGTAGAAAATCCATATAAGGGCTACCAAATGGCCAATTGCAGGACTTATTTGGCACCCCAACAACATTTTTCATGCTAGTGTTGCTCCCCAACTCCTTTTACTTCTGAATGTTGCTCACAGGTTCTAATAGTTGGGGGATCCCTGTATTTGGGGCAATACCAGTGGCCCTTATACACATGTTCTATATTACGTAGTCTAATTAAAACCCTCAACATAATTACAGCTTCCTGCTGTCTTTAATTTTTAGGAACAGTTTCTTGTTTTGACTTTCTAATATTCCTTTAGTGCGAGTAGAGGCACATGTGCTGGATCAACAAAGGGGTAGTAGTCATTTACACCCTATGAAACCTATACAGTATGGTGATAGGAAGTGCCTTGTACTGGGTTGAACAGTCACACGGTAGGCATGTACTTAATTCCTTAAATACAGATCTGTGGAACACCTTGGGGCCCATTCACCAAGCTCGAGTGAAGGAATAGAGGAAAATAAAGGAAAAATAGTTCGATTTTCAAATGTTTTTTTTTGGCAACTTCGACCATCGAATTGGCTACTTCGACCTTCGACTTCGAATCGGACGATTCGAACTAAAAATAGTTTGAATATTCGACTAACTGTCTCTTTAAAAATTTCTTCGACCCCCTAGTTCGCCACCTAAAACCTACCGAGGCCAATGTTAGCCTATGGGGAAGGTCCCCATAGGCTTGCTAATCCTTCGATCGATGGATTAAAATCCTTCGATCGTTCGATCGAACGAATTGCCCAAAATCCTTTGACTTCGATATTCGAAGTGCATGAGATGGGCAAAACTTTTTAAATTTTAGCAGTGTTAAGAGTTGTGCCTACGAGTGACACCTGGTTTTTGCACTTTTTGCCTTGCCATTGTAAATGAGCTCTTCTGATCTTATATGTTTATCTCTGTTTTGTGCCTGGTTTTAAAACTAGAACGGATATGGCCATAAATCAGTTCATCGTGTTCTTTCTCATTCTATAACTTTCGGTTATTGAAAGCAAAAATGGTTATTATGTAAAGTACATTTATTGTATTGTATATAATAGTTGTGGCATATTATACCCCCTTTGCACATAAGTCATGGGTCTCGGCAATCCACTACAGTATAAGATCATTCCGGTGGTCAGTCTGGGGCCAAATTTACTTATTTGGCCTGAGGTTTCTTTCTGCTTGGCGAGATTTGTTTACATAACATATTTATGCAAACTGTTTTTGTCTGCTTACCTTTATTAAATACTCTTTATTAAGTTATCAAAGTCATTTCAGTAAAGGGGAAAGGAAAGACTAAATATAACTAGTGATGGGCAGATTTCTCCCATTTGGCTTCGCTAGAAAAATTCGTGACATTCCCGTGAAATTTGCAAAACAGCGAAAAATTATCGAAAATTGACAGCCGTGTCAAAGACAATGGGCGTCCAAATAGTACTGACGCGCAGCGGGTTTGACGCAAACGACTTTTCGGACACGAGTCCAAATTTTTTGATGCCAGCAAATTTTTGCAGGAGATTCGCTAATTTATTGGCCAGCGGCGAGTGCCAGGCGAATTTATTCTCCCATTACTAAATATAACCACAACCTTTTGTACTCATGAGTCACATATAAATGTGGAAAAGCAACAGCAATGTAAATCCTACATAAAGATTGGCTAATTCTAAGCCCCACGTAATCAGCAGCCTCTGTTGAGCAATAAATAAACTGGTGTTTTTGTGACTCCAAGACTTGCTTCCAAGCCAGGAATTTTAAAAAGTACAAGCTTTGAGGCCACTGGAGCAACATCAGAGGAATTGACAAGCAACATCATGCTCACAAGCCACTGGTTGGGCATCAGTTCAATAACTCATATTAGTATTAAATAGTAGCCAATACAAGACTGGAGGGAAGTATATACAGTTCTGAATGTAGGAGAAATGAGTTGGTTTATTTTAATAGTAATAAGATGACTGCTGGGAAACCCTTTGAACCATCTATAAGAAAAAATAAACAATATAGAGAACACAATAGTATGAAGCCAGCATGACTGATAAAGCATTAAATAGAATAATTAGAAATGTTATTCTTTATAGCAGAGATTTTAATTTTGCACAGCAGACTTACACAGTCCAAGAGGCTGCTCCTGGCACAAGCTTTCAATACCTGCTGGTGGAAAAGCAATTTATAATTTACCACCCTACGAGCTCATTAAGCTAACATGCAAAGTTTGGAATGTTTGGTCCTTCTAAAGTAAGAACGGACAGTAATGCGAGAAAGCGAAACAGCTTGCTTAATATTTCGAGAATAACTCACAATTTTCATTCATTGGTTATAGTCATGACAAACCTTTAAATCTCTTGGAAAGGCATAAGGCAAATGTTAAGTACAGGCTATACAGATATGAAGCCGCAGGTTTGGGCGGCTAAGGTAGTTCAAGTGCATTGGCACATCGGTAATAGCATTGAGTGATTGTCGGCAGCATTGCCCATATTGTTACATGTGAAAACATACATGTTTTAAGGGAGTTAAAGGGATACTGTTATGGGAAAAAAACTTTTTTCAAAATGAATCAGTTAATAGTGCTGCTCCAGCAGAATTCTGCACTGAAATCCATTTCTCAAAAGAGCAAACAGATTTTTTTATATTCAGTTTTGAAATCTGACATGGGGCTAGACATTTTGTCAATTTCCCAGCTGCCCCAAGTCATGTGACTTGTGCTCTGATAAACTTCAATCACTCTTTACTGCTGTACTGCAAGTTGAAGTGATATCACCCCCTCCCTTTCCCCCCAGCAGCCAAACAAAAGAACAATGGGAAGGTAACCAGATAACAGCTCCCTAACACTAGATAACAACTGCCTGGTAGATCTAAGAACAACACTCAATAGTAAAATCCCATGTCTCACTGAGACACATTCAGTTACATTGAGAAGGAGAAATAACAGCCTGCCAGAAAGCATTTCTCTCCTAAAGTGCAGGCACAAGTCACATGACCAGGGGCAGCTGGGAAATTGACAAACTGTCTAGCCCCATGTCAGATTTCAAAATTGAATATAAAAAAACTGTTTGCTCTTTTGAGAAATGGATTTCAGTGCAGAATTCTGCTGGAGTAGCACTATAAACTGATGTGTTTTGAAAAAAACATGTTTTCCGATGACAGGATCCCTTTAAGGAAGCGAATATGTAGTGCCTTTTTCATGTTTTAGGTAAATGGTATCCTGTATGAAGCATGCTTGAAATTCAAAGCATATCCTTCCTTGATGCTATATTTAAGTGCAGTTGTTTATATTTCCTGCTTTCTTCCTGTCATACAGTACAGTAACATTTGCATTTCTGCAACCACTTTCAGGAAATCAAGATTGCTAACGTTTTATGAATATTTCTTTGTATTCATGGGAAAGATTCCATTGCAAGCTTTACGTTAATTATTGTCATTGGTCAGTGTGGAGCTAGTGGGATAGAAAGACCCTGGTATGTAGAATCTTTTAACATATGCCCATTGTTGTGAGAGTTTATAACGCAAGCTGGAAATAGGACAGACATCGCCAAACGAGCGGATCTTTCCCCGAAATGCCACTAACGGCATGGCCATATCGATCGGGAAGACCCGTTGGAAGCCCCCATACATGGGCAGATAAGCTGTCAAATTGGTCTAAACAACCGATATCGGCAGCTTTATCTGCCCGTGTATGGCCACCTTAACACAAGATAACAGCAACCTGGAAGATCTAAGAACAGCACTCAAAAGTAAAAGCCAAGTCCCACTGAGACACATTCAGTTACATTAAGTAAGAGAAATAACAGCCTGACAGAACGGAGTTCCATCCTAAAGTGCAGGCACAAGTCACATGACTGGGAGCAGCTGAGAAACTGACAATATGTCTAGCCCCATGTCAGATTTCAAAATTGAATATAAAAAAATCTGTTTGCTCTTTTGAGAAATGGATTTCAGTGCAGAATTCTGCTGGAGCAGCACTATTAACTGATGCATTTTGGAAAAAACATGTTTTCCCATGACAGTATCCCTTTAACGTATATAAGAGGTACATATAGAAATCTCTAGAATAGTATTCCACTGTAGGAAAAAAGACAATTTTTTGGCACTAAATATAAGACAGCTATCCCGTTTTCTTAAAGGGTATCTGAGAAACACTGAGCAATTTGAGTGACCTTTAAGATTAAAGGGATACTGACACTAAAAACTACTCTTCAAAATATTAATGTACATTAAGGGGGTTATTTATTAAGACTCGATTTTTTCTAGTTTTTTTTTCTAAGTTTTTTAGAGTTTTTTTTGTGAAAAAAACACAAATTTTAAGAGGAAAAAGTGAATTTTTTGAGATTTATTAGGTCCTGAAGCTGATAAAAGTCTGAATCCAAAAATACTCCATCTAAAACCTGTCTAATTCAATTAAAAGTCAGGGGCAGTTGTGCATCAGTTAATAGTGCTGCTCCAGCAGAATTCTGCACTGAAATCCGTTTCTCAAAAGAGCAAACAGATTTTTTTATTTATATTTAATTTTGGAATCTGACATGGCACTAGACATTTTGTCAGTTTCCTAGCTGCCCCCAGTCATGTGACTTTTGCTCTGAAAAACTGGACTGATTTTACCCCCCCCAGCAAGCTAACAACAGAACAATAGGAAGGTAACCAGATAGCAGCTCCCTAACATAAGATAACAGCTGCCTTTTAGATTTTAGAAAAGCACTCAATAGTAAAATCCAGGTCCCACTGTGACACATTGAGTTACATTGAGTAGGAGAAACAACAGCCTGCCAGAAAGCAGTTCCATCCTAACATGCTGGCTCTTTCTGAAAGCACATGACCAGGCAAAATGACCTGAGATGCACCTACACACCAATATTACAACTAAAAAAAAAACACTTATTGGTTCAGGAATTACATTTTTTTATGGTACAGTGAATTATTTGCAGTGTAAACAATGTCATTTAGAAATAAAAACTAAACCAGAAAAATCAAGACAGATAAGCAGTCTCAACATTCTGTCCTCATTAGAATGACGGAAGTAATGAACACACGTGATCCTGCGATGGAAGAATTTACATTAAGTGCGTCGGCTGGCGCTGAAGGTCATGCTGTTCAGGTAAGGGCCTTAATATCGTCTGTTTAATTGCTTATTCCTATTTTCAATTTATGGTGAAACAATGTATGTCTGGATCATAACTAAAGATGACCAAGTGCTTGAAGGTGTCGTAATCTTTTGGAGCAAATGTAACAACTTTTTCAGAAAGAAGTTTTATTACATTCACTGCGCACTGGTGCTAACTATAAAATTCGCAAACCTTCTTCCACTGTCGGAAGTGGTTGCTAAACAGTTTCCGGGATCGCAAAAGCTACATTAAGGGGCCCATTCACTAAGTTCGAGTGAAGGAATAGAATAAAAAATACTTCGAAGTGTTTTTTTGGCTACTTCGACCATCGAATGGGCTACTTCGACCTTCGACTACGACTTTGAATCGAATGATAGGCTTTCCAAGTTTTTTCTGATCGAAGGCTAATCCTTCAATCAATGGATTAAAATCCTTCGATCGAACGAATTGCGCAAATCGAACGAACGAACGAATTGCGCAAAATCCTTCTACTTCGATATTCGAAGTCAAAGGATTTTAATTCGCCAGTCGAATATCGAGGGTTAATTAACCTTTGATATTCGACCCTTAATACATCTGCCCCTTAGGGGCAAATTTACTTATGGTTGAATATCGAGGGTTAATTAACCCTCGATAATTGACTGTCGAAGTTAAATCCTTCGACTTCGAATATCGTTCGCTATTCGTTCGATCGAACTAAAAAACGTTCGATCGAACGATTAAATCCTTCGAATCCTTCGAAGATAGCAAGGCCTATGGGGAATGGTCCAATAGTCGAATGATTTTTAGTTCGAATCGTTCAATTTGAAGTCGTAGTCGAAGGTCGAAATAGCCCATTCGATGGTCGAAGTAGCCAAAAAAACATTTGAAATTTGAAGTTTTTTTTCCTCTATTCCTTCACTTGAGCTAAGTAATTGGGCCCCTTCGCACAAAGGCAAATTTGTTCGCACAGAGGCATAGCTTTTCGCATTGCGAATATTTTTTCTGTTACCGACTTTTATTACATTTCCCCCCTATATTGCCTAAATGCATGCAGTACTGGTTCCATTCTAGGATGTAGGATATTTAAAATCGTCTTTGCACACTAAGGGGCCAACTTACTAAACCACAGAAAAAAAAGTGTGACTTTTCCAGGATTTATTACGCAACAAAACTGCAAATCCGAAAATACTCCAGCTAAAATTTGTTGAAACCATGTAGAAGTTAATGTCAGATGTTATAACTGGAAGATCTTTCTTTGCTTTGTGGTTTTTAAGGTTTTCAAATGATTTGGATGCTGGCTTTTGTGCAGCAAAACAAAAAAGTTGTAGTTATTGAGACAAGTCGAAAAAGTTATGGTTTTTAGCAACTTTACTGCAGCTTTTTCCCGTTCGTGCTTTTTCAGTTTGGATCTTTTGATAAATGACTGACATTCGGGGAAATAGGTTCATTTATGCTTTCAAAAACCTCTAAAACCACTCAAATTCGACCCTTAATGAATAGGCCTCAATGTGTTTGCAGATAAATATTGCAAGTGTTGCAAATTATATCTTTGTTCTAAAAGTAACAAGTATTTTCTCAGATTTTGTAAATATACGTGCTTGATTTGTTTTGCAAAAAGCTACTGAAATCCAGGTATTTTTGTTTCAAACTGCACTGATTATGTGTAAATAACAATGTTTCCACTTTTTGGCAATAAATCTGCAGACAGAACATTAAAATGAGGTTTTAGAAATCCAGATTAATTAAATGACTTTTTAGATTTTTCCAGATACTCATGAAAAGCACCCAAAGCTGACAAAACGATTGCCTTCAATAGTGGTAGAACCAACAGAATGCGGAGATGTGGAAAGTGGTGAACTTCGTTGGCCACCAGAGGATCTGACACCTACTGATGACAAAAGCCAGGTTCGAGATCAAAGAGACTCAGAAGGTATGAGGTTCTGGTTATTTTTATATCATTTGTCCACTCAGTGACTTTGTGTTCACTTTGATAAGAAAAACAATGCTTCTTTCAGTATCACCCTCTCGTGATAGACTGGTGTAGAGTTTTACAAGCTGAAACTAAAAAGCACTGCAAAACTCCAAGGGGCAGATTCACTAACGGGGGAATTTTCGCCAGCGTCAGCTTCACACCCATCACACCACTGCACCAGGCGCAAATGCACTATGGAAATGATAATTCACAAAAATGCAAAGTTTCTTCCGGGCATCGCACAATGGTGATTTTTCGCTATCGTTACTTAGGCTGTGCGTGAATTTCATAGCGAAGATGCGCTACAGTTCATTTGTGCCTAGTTAAAATTTGCTAGTGATCTTGCGCTTAGGTCAATTTGCATACGGCGGGAAATTTAAAGTTGTATGGACGTCTTTATTATAAATGTTGCTGCAAATAGTTTAAGTCACCTGTTTTTAGTACACATGTCCAGAGAACCTTAATAAAGACGAGAATTTATATAATGCCCTACACATGAGCCCACTGTAAAATTAAAGTTCCTTATGTTAGAAAATGTCTGGAGAAAACCGGTTACACAAAAAAAGTCCAAGTTTGGGCTTTTGCAGGCAATTCTGCTAAAAAAGGAAAAGTCGCCAAAATTTTTTGAACTTTAATGCATTTTTGGCACACAAGATATAATGTAAGTGACAGAAGATTGAGGAAGATCTACCTTCTTTTTAGCACTTCGCCTGGTCTGAGGTGGCGTAAGAGGTAAATTCAGTAAAATCTGAATTTTAGTGAATTTGTGGAGTAACGATCACTCGCCAGAGCGAAAAGTCGCCTGGCGATAGAGTGTGAATGAGCGCTAGTGATGGTCCTGTTTGGCGTCTGCACCTGTTAGTAAATTGGCGATGTCCGTGCGGGCGGCAATGCTGGCGAGAAGTCGCTAGCGTTAGCCACTTCGCCCTTTAGTGAATCTGCCCCCAACGGTGCATTACACTTTGTACAGAATATACTGTAGAATCAAATTATGTCCCTTTGGATTGAGACCCTGCACTACATATTGTTCAGTATATGTATGATAGAAATGTAAAATTACTGAAGACCAGTGCACAACTTTAGGTTTTCACAGTATAAAAATTGGACTATATACCTGTAAATTCTTATTGGATAATGAACATACTGTGTATACCATTGGGGATCCTCAAATTTAAATTGTCAGAGGAGCAGAGAATGTATTTTTAGATATTTTGTGTTTATTAAGCTTGAACACTGGTTTTTTTTACTTTTTAAGCTTGTACATGGATATATTTTTACACTACAATGTTTTATTATATCATGTATAGATTATAAAACCAGCTGTGTGTTTGTCAAGAGAATTTACATAAATATGTCAGTGTTTATACATAAATAAATCTGACTTGGTAAAGGGAAGGAAGTATAAAAAGGCAGAACTCCTTTTTTGTACCCCTGTTGTGTAAGAGGTACAACTCTTTATTTAAAGGGATAGTCATGGGAAAAAAAATGTTTTCAAAATGAATCCGTTAATAGTGCTGATCCAGCAGAATTCTGCACTGAAATCCATTTCTCAAAAGAGCAAACAGATTTTTTTATATTCAATTTTGAAATCTGACATGGGGCTAGACATTTTGTCAATTTCCCAGCTGCACTTGATCATGTGACGATTTGTGCCTGCACTTTAGGAGAGAAATGCTTTCTGGCAGGCTTCTGTTTTTCCTTCTCAATGTAAATGAATGTGTCTCAGTGGGACATGGGTTTTTACTATTGAGTGCTGTTCTTAGATCTACCAGGCAGCTGTTATCTTGTGTTAGGGAGCTGCTATCTGGTTACCTTCCCATTGTTCTTTTGTTTGGCTGCTTGGGGGAAAAAGGAAGGTGGGTGATATCACTCTAACTTGGAGTACAGCAGTAAAGAGTGATTGAAGTTTATCAGAGCACAAGTCACATGACTTGGAGCAGCTGGGAAATTGACAATATGTCTAGCCCTATGTCAGATTTCAAAATTGAATATAAAAAAATCTGTTTGCTCTTTTGAGAAATGGATTTCAGTGCAGAATTCTGCTGGAGCAGCACCATTAATGGATTCATTTTGGAAAAAAATTTTTTTTCCCATGACAGTATCCCTTTAATGGACGGAATGGAGCAGCCATCATAACTGTGCTCTGAGCAGTCCCATAAAATGCATTTTCCCAGGTTGTTGAAAGTCAACCTTTCTCCCAGACAGTAATTGTTTAGACCTGTGTAGTTTAGAATGCCATGACACTGCATTTTTATAGCCAAACGATAACTATAAAACATGTATCTTGTCACCTGGGTGAACATTTTGTTCTTGGCTGGATTTTTCAAGTTCAAAATATAAATTGTATCTCTCGTGCTGTATTTTAAATTCTTCCTTTGACCTCCTTTTTTTTTTTGTTCAAGCTTTTCTTGTTTTTCCGCATATCTGAGATTGCTACGTTTTGTTATTGCGAACTACATTTTTTCATGATGCTATTGCTTCTACTTGTTCCTAAGACCCGAGGAGATAATATTTTCTGTAACACACAATCATTATATTTGATAGTCTTTAAAATTGACTCTAGCGACAATAATAATGGATAGAAAGACTAACGGTAATGGATTTCTAACTAACTTTTGCTTTGGTTAGTATCTGTGCATTAACTTTTAAAAAAATCTCAACACGGCTTTACTTGTATACAGTGTCGGATTAATATTCAGCTCTTCCCTAGGCATTACCCTTTACTCAGCTCACTATTGTACATTTTAAGTGATAAAGCAGGGTGCAATTATGTTGTAATATACAATGTTGCAATTAGGTTGTGTCTATCAATATATTTTCCCCAAAGTGTTTCACACTTCCTACAATATTCTGGGCACCACATCTCTAACTCAGGCCCTGACTCCAAAGATATATAAAAGCAGGCAAAGAAACCATGTACGTCAGTCTGTCTCAGGGCCGGAACTAGGGGTAGGCAGAAGAGGCAGCTGCGTAGGGCACAATCATAGGGGGGGCGCTGGACAGCTACCTCTAAAATTGTCTTCTGCCTACCCCTAGTCTGTGTTTGTAACCCTCAGTCTTACTCCCTTTCCTTTCCTCTGTCACCCACCCCTCTGTCTTTCTCCCCTCCCTCCTGTCACCTTTCCCTCCCTCCGTCGCTCTCCCTCCATCACTCTCCCTTTCCTCTATCGGCCACCTTTCCCTCCCCTCTGTCGCTCACCCCTCCCTCCCTTCCATTCATCGCTCACCTCTGCCTCCCCTCCATTGCTCACCTCTCCCTTCCGTTGAGTGCCTCTCCCTCCCCTCCGTCGCTCACCCCTCCCTCCCCTCTGTTGCTCTCCCCTCCCTCCCCTTCGTCACTCACCTTTCCCTCCCTTCCGTCACGCACCTCTGCCTCCCCTCCGTTGCTCACCTCTCTCTCCCTTCCGTCGCACACCCCTCCCTCCCCTCCGTTGCTCTCCCCTCCCTTCCCTCCGTCACTCTCCCCTCCCTCCCTTCGTTGCTCACCCACGCAGGGGAAGGGGTTTTGGCTGGCCAGGTTGCCTAGGGCATTCGGCTGGCCTGGCCCAGCCCGAGTCTGTCTACATATATACACAATGCCTTATCTTGTAATTTAGTATTGTGTAATGGCAGTGATGTAAATCTGTATTATTTGGAAGAATCGCATCTAACTAACCCTGTATATTTAAATAGTAGAAGTCAGAATGTGTTGTTAATGCTTTTCAGTGAAATGGGGATTAAATTAATTAAAATGCTTGTCTAACGTATTTGTACAGATGTAGAATGTCATGATTGGAAGTTATTTGTAGTTATTTATTCTCTAGCAGAATAATAGGTTTATTTTTTTTAAACTAATACACATTGTGGGGAGGGGGGTAATGCCTGAAAGTTTAGGGGGGCTTTTGGTGGGGGGGGATAGTTCTTCTTTAAGGCACTGAGATCCACATCATGGAACAAACCTTTATGAATATAGCATTCTGAATAGCAAATTGAATACTTGTATGGACTGAAGGGAAAATATGATAGTATAGCGCGTCAATAGAAGAATAGATAATATTTTAAATAGAGCTTAAAATGGAGCAAGCTCTTCTACACATCTTCTGCCATTTTGCCTTTCCTGGGGTTGTACATTTCTATGTTCCCTCTACTCTCAGTCCTAATCCTAAAGGAACAGAAACACCAACAAATACGAGTTCTTTAAAGTAATTCATTTATAATGTGCTGTTGCCCTGTCCCAAGGCTGTACAGCAGTTTGTTTATATAAACTATAGTATCAGTTTTACCAGTGCAGGGCAACAGTACATCATATTTTATTTACCTTAAAACATTTTAATTTGTTGCTGTTAATGTTCCTTTAAGCTGCTTTCATTTGCTCTGTGTTCCCTTGATATCTCTTCTGATCTTGTGTTTGCCTCCTATTCTGTGTGGCATTATTATTCAGCTATAAAACTCTCGTTATCTTTATCACCCTCTGCGTTACCTTTGCTTCCTGTCATGTTCTTTACCAAATTCATTTTCAGATTTCCTCTTCCTGCCTCTTGTTTACCACCGGCCTTTGCTACATTTTTCTCTTATCTTGTATTTTAAGTTTTTCTTTATAGAAGTACAGCTATTGGTATTTTAGTTGTTGTCAGTAAAATTGCGAACCTTTTTGGTAATGTCGGGAGTTGTCAGCTACTGACCGTTTTGCTTCCTTGTTTTAAAGATTCGCAGCTATTTCTCAAAAAACAAATCCCTGGAGTATAATTTTACTGTATATCAGGGCACTCTTTAGTAATTGAATATATTGCCCTTAAAAAAGTATGTTATCCTTTATAGCAAGTACTGCTACATGAGGTTTATGCACCTGTAAAAAGCACCTACTAAATGCCTGGTTTGAGTTGAATAATCATACACCTTTTGGATTTATTTATTTTGGATTTATTGGGTATCTGTCACATGAGGAAATGCAGTTCCAGGGGTTGCACAGGGAACATGAGACTGGCAAGTGCCCCTGTGTGTAAATTAGGGATCCACTATTTTTATAGGATTCGGCCGAACCCCTAAATTCTTTGAGAAAGATTCGGCCGAGTATCGAACCAAATCTGAATCCTAATTTGCTTATGCAAATTAGGGATAGGAAGAGGAACACATTTTTTATTTCCTTGTTTTGTGACAAAAAAATCAAGCGATTTCCCTTCCTGTCCCTAATTTGCTTATGCAAATTCGGATTCGGTTCGGCTGGGCAGAAGGATTTGGCTGAATCTGAATCCTGCTGAGAAAGGCTGAATGCTTGCTGAATCCCGAAACGAATCCTGGATTCGGTGCATCCCTAGTGTAAATGCTACCTCTAGAATCCATGACAAAACAGAACTTCAGGCCACCAGACAACGAACCCCCAAAAATGGACAGAATTTGATCTATACAGTAGTGTAACCAAGGGTACCTCCTGCCCCCCTCCCTGTGGGACACATACCGCACACACAATCTTACTTTCGGGTCTTCCTATAGTGCACTGAGATGACTCTGGTGGGGCCTACTGGTGTGTGTGTGTGAGGGGGCAGGGTGCATTTGCAACCCTTGCTTGATATATCACTGGATCTATAACAGGAGGAGGGAGGAGTATAGGAAAATTGTCAAAAATAAAAGATGAAAAGCAATTGAAAAAAAGTCTATGGGGCAGATTCACTAAAGGGTGAAGTGGCTAACGCTAGTGACTTTTCGCCAGCGTTGCCACCCGCAGGGACATCGCCAATTCACTAACAAGTGCAGGCACCAATTCGCTAGCAAACAGGCCTGTCGCTAGAGTTCATTCGCACTCTATCACCAGGTGACAATTCGCTCTGGCAAATGGACATTACTCCGCAAATTCACTAAAATGTGGATTTTACTGAACGTTACCTCTTTCGCCAGACTTGCCTTTGCCAGCTCAGACCAGGCGAAGTGCACTGAAGTGAATAGATCTTCCTCATTCTTCTGTTACTTACATCATATTCTGCGGAAAAAGCATCAAAGTTCAAAAAACGCTGGCGTCTTTTCCTTTTTTCAGAGTGATAACCTGCAAAAGTCCTTAAAAAATTTTTTTTGGGTAACCGGTTTCCCCCCCATACATTTTCTAACATATAGAACATTATTTCACAGTGGGCTCATGTGTAGGGCATTATAACAACTCTATTATCTTTATTAAGGTTCCCTGGACTTGTGTAATTAACAGTGGAAATGTAATGTATTTGCTGCAACATATAACATAAAGACGTCCATTACACTTTAAATTTCATGCCATATGCAAATTAACCTGAGCGCAAGACCTCTAGGGGTATATTTATCAAAGAGTGAAGTTAATAGTGAAGTTCCGCCACTAGAGTGAAATTCCATCACTTTCCATTCATTTCTATGGGTTTTTTAAAGGCGTATTTATCAAAGGGTGACATTTCACTTTCACCCATTGATAAATACGACTTTTAAAATCCCATAGAAATGAATGGAGAGCTGCGGAATTACACTCTAGTGGCGGAACTTCACTCTTTGATAAATTTACCCCCTAGACTCTAGCACATCTTCGATTTGAATTGCTCGCATTGCCAAAGTAACGATAGCGAAAAGTCGCCAGCATTCGTTGCCCACGACGAAACTACACATTTTAGTGAATTTGCGTTGTCTGAGCGAATTTTCGCCTGGTGAAGTGTAGCGATGAGTGTGAAGCAGTCGCTGGCGACTTTTAGCTAATCTGCCCCCATATGTCTTGTGAAAACAACTGAACTGAAGTGTTTGGAAGGTGAACAAAAAAGACCTTATGTGCCATTGCCCTAGGATACAACACATGGAAGAAGGGGAGGTATTGGCTATGCTGCCGAGCTGGATGTGAGGCCATCCTCACCCTCAACTTGTGTAAAACAGAATGGGCATTTTGGTGCATTGTATACAGTGAGTGGATGCAACTTGGTGCAAGTTCTTTATCCAATTTCTTTTGTTATAAAAGGAAAACATTTGGGGGTACAGAAAAAGAATAAGAAGAAAAGAATAATTCAAAAACAATATCATAAATTCAACATATGTAAAAACCCCAACGTATTACAATTTGGTGCCATTACAATTGGTAATCATATTAATCAGAGGTCCTTGTTTCAGAACCTTTTCGATTCAAGTTAAACCTTGCCAAGGCCACTATTGATCCCATATTTCATGTTACTCATCCCATAGCCCACTTTTCATAGCACAGATTTCCTCATACTCCCTTCTAACCTCTATATAAACTAGGGTGCACCGAATCCACTTTTTTGGATTCGGCCGAACCCCCGAATCCTTTGCAAAAGATTCAGCCGAATACCGAACCGAATCCGAACCCTAATTTGCATATGCAAGGGGAAAACATTTTTTACTTCCTTGTTTTGTGACAAGAAGTCACGTGATTTCCCTCCCCGCCCCTAATTTACATATGCAAATTAGGATTCGGATTTGGTTCGGCCGGGCAGAAGGATTCGGCCGAATCCGAATCCTGCTGAAAAAGACCGAATCCTGGCTGAATCCCGAACCGAATCCTGGATTCGGTGCATCCCTAATATAAACATACCATTCGAATATTGGATTTCCACCCTCTTGGGATTATAGCTTTCGCAGCCTGAATTAAACACAATCGTAATTTATTGCGTATTACTTTTTTTTAGCTCCAGAATCACAATGCAAGTTTATGAGAGCAGGCAGGTCAATTTAATTATTGCATTTTTTGAGTGAATTTTAACCAAAATTATTAAGAAGCATCGTGTCTTTGCTATTTACGAAGAGAATCTGCATGGAACACCTGTTTTTCTTCAATCTCTGTATACACATCTATTGCAGAATAGAACAGTATTAAAATGCCTTCTGTACAATGATCAACCGCTGTGCTTGCCAGCCTGCTCACAATTGAGCTTTTAGTAACTGCTTAGAACAAATTTCGGTCTGCTAAAGTGCCGTACAATGAGAAACAATGGCTAATTAGTATCATAGGGTGACTAAGCTAGCTGAATAAGCGTCACACATGCACAGTAACAAGTATAGAAATGAGGCTACAGCAATTCTGTTTGTTATTCTGAAACTGTCATCTTGTATGATAAGAGTTCCTACGGTATGTTAGCATTTTCTCAGAGAGCAATGTTAAAAGAGTACATAACAGTGAAGGGATACTCTAAATAAATGAGGGTGATATTCTCATTATCCTGAACTCCAAGGGGCAAATTCACTAAAGTGCAAAGCGGCTAACACTAGCGCAAATTCACCAGTGTGACGTTATTTCGTTACTTCGCCGATTTACTAACGGACGCTGGCGTAAATTCGCTAGTGAAGTGGACCTACTCTAGCACTACTTCACATCCTTACGTCAGGCTAAGTTGCGCTATGGCGAAGGGACGTAACTACGTTAATTCACTAAGATGCGCATTTTACTGAACGTCACCTCTTGCGCCAGACTTGCCTTTGCCACCTCAGACCAGGCGAAGTGCAATAGAGTAGATAGGGATTGCTTCAAAAAAAGTTGAAATGTAACTTCGCTTTGCTCGACGAATTAACGCTAGCGCAACTTCGCTACCTTTCGCCTCCCTGAGTGCAACTTTGGGTTTTAGTGAATTAGGGGTGCCCTGGCGAAACTTCGCCTGGCGAACTGCTGCAAAGCCAACGCTGGCGCATCTTCGGAGGTACGTATATTTGCCCCAAGTGAGAATAAAGTATGTGAGTATTATCATCTACCAGAAGGAGCTTTAGCTCATCTGGTGTTTCTGACACAAGTCAAAACTGTATCGTAAATGTTTCCAAATCAGCCCTGGGTGTATTACTATTTTGCTCAATTACTTAAGAATCCTTGACAATTTGCCAGATGATTAATAAATAAATAAATCTGTAAGGGGGTTCTTTATCAAAGTTCAATCTTTATCTCAACATTTTCTGCTACAAATCAAATCCGCTCGGGTTTTTTAAGCTTATTTAATATTAAATTTTCCCGAAAATTTGCTTTGTGGGAAAAAATACGAATTATGATTTTTTTGGATTTTTCACCCGAAAACTCAGATTTCTTATGCTATTTTTGCCCGAAAAACTTCGGGGTTTTGCATGAAACCCAGCTCACATCAAAAAAATCCCACTGACTTATATGCAACCTCGACAGGTCTGAGATTCCGGATTTTCTGGTTCTGACTTTTCCATCCTCGGGGTTTAATAAATTCTAAAAAATTTGTGATTTTTTTAAAAGTCCGATTTTATGAAAAAAAAATGACAAATTTTTCAGATTTTTGCATTCGGGGTTTAGTAAATAACCCCCTTAGAGTTTTATACATCTCACTAAACTACATAAGCAATTCTATGTAGCAAGGCTAGAAGTAAATACAGTAAAAACAGTTCACTTTCCACTGATATAGCTACTACTTACTATCCCCATATGAAATTAAGCAATCCGATAGTCTTTTCATGGCGTGAACTCTCAACTTTGAAGTAATGAATGAATATATGTGGATTATACCAGTTCTTGGGTCATTGATCTGGCTGCTTTAATTACATTAACAGGATCTCAATATTGTAACCTGGGGCTTAATTGAGCTGATTTATTAAAGCTCGAGAGTGTTTTTTCAAGATGTCGGAGTTGTCATTTGTATTTTTCGAAAATGTATTAAATTCCCCGGTGTATCTATTCATTTAAATCACATACTCATTGATAATCTGTACTTGTAAGAATACCATGAAAATTAGCATTGTTATCTGGTATAAAATAACTGCGAGTGTCAGATCCTTGTATAGAGATTGGCCTTGAACATCATTTCTTTTTCTACCTGTTTGGTTTGGTGAATAATATACCTATAAGATACAGACATAATGTGGAGACAGGAAACTATCGTTTCTTTATAAAAATCTTTATAATGTTTTATAACGGTTTTACTTTAAAGGGATACTGTCATGGGAAAAAACATTTTTTTCAAAATTAATCAGTTAATAGTGCTGCTCCGGCAAAATTTTGCGCTGAAATCCATTTCTCAAAAGAGCAAACAGATTTTTTATATTCAATTTTGAAATCTGACATGGGGCTAGACATATTGTCAATTTCCCAGCTGCCCCAAGTCATGTGACTTGTGCTCTGATAAACTTCAATCACTCTTTACTGCTGTACTGCAAGTTGGAGTGATATCACCCCCTCCCCTTTCGCCCCCAGCAGTGAAACAAAAGAACAATGGGAAGGTAACCAGATAGCAGCTCCCTAACACAAGATAACAGCTGCCTGGTAGATCTAAGAACAACACTCAATAGTAAAAACCCATGTCCCACTGAGACACATTCAGTTACATTGAGAAGGAAAAACAGCAGCCTGCCAGAAAGCATTTCTCTCCTAAAGTGCAGGCACAAATCACATGACATGGGGCAGCTGGGAAATTGACAAAATATCTAGCCCCATGTGAAATGGAAAGTGTAGAACTTACCCCACGGGACATCCAAGATGGCGACCTCCTGCCCCACCATGCGGCTCTTCCTGGTCGTAATATGACTGCGTCAGAAACGTGTCGCCTCAGGATTGGTCGCCGGCGACGGAATGGACGCCGGCGTCAGAATGTGCGTCGGCGTCAGGACGCCAACGTGAGGACGCCGGTGTCGGCGTCATGACGTCATCGCGTCAAGTTTTGGCGCCAACCTTGGACTATTTATTCCCAATTGCCCTTTCTGTCTTTGCCCAATTATAGGTCTATCTTGTATAGTTCCTGGGTGTGATTTCTTGCTATTCTGATTATCCGTGTACCGACTTCTTGCCTGTTTAACGATTCTGATCCTTGCTGCCTGTATTGACCATTTGCCTGCTTACGACTATTCTCCTGATAAATCCTTTTGTACCGCGAACTTGGTGTTGTTGTCTCCTCCTTGGTCCACACTACAACAGAGCCTTCGGGCCCTGACACCATGTCAGATTTCAAAATTGAATATAAAAAAATCTGTTTGCTCTTTTGAGAAATGGATTTCAGTGCAGAATTCTGCTGGAGTAACACTATTAACTGATGCGTTTTGAAAAAAAACATGTTTTCCGATGACAGGATCCTTTTAAATGGGCTGCAGATCTCAAGCTTCCTGAGATCATCTGCTCTCTTCATTTCTACATTTATAACCATGAATGGGAGCTGTGAATTTGCTCCCTACCCTCATTGGAGTCATTACTAGATCCCTCAACAGCAGCCCCTAGTGGTCTTAAATAGATGTTGCTCTTGTTATTGTATTGATGGATTCTGCATCAAAGAAGTGTCTACTTCACATATGTGGTTAATATGCAGAAAATAAATGTTCAGTGCTTGTTGGAAATTATGCCATAATATTTCTCCTAATTAGGGGAAGACAGCAGGTACTTATAAATATGGGAGATTATTTTTTTTTCTGTGGGTTACTCTGTGAAATCCATTATTAAATGTTCTGCAGAACTGCATATGTTATAGAGCTAATTTTTCGGCAAAGCGAAACAGGACAATCACTCAACCATCCCTAATTGTAAGTGCAATTTGATCCTATTATTATAAGAAGGAAATTCTCATGTATGAAAAGCATATCGTAACTCTCTTAATATCTATGTAGGGGTCCCTTGTAGTCAGTGGCTGCACAGAGGGAAAGAAGATTAACATGGCTAGATTTCCAAGGTGTCTTGGCAAAGTATTAAGGCTCAGTCATTGTATCCTCTCTCCCTCTGGCCTCTTATCCTCGCCATCTGCACATCTACTTTCTCAGTTCTGCTTCTCATTACTTTTCCCCTAGCAGTATGGTTTGTGCAGCACAATGGATGAAATGTATGAAAACAGATGAAAAGGTATAAGCCTATAGTAACCATAAGCATGAAGCATTTACTGCTTTCAAACAAGATAGACCTGGAGGAAAGTTTGCAACTAATAATACATGAATTACCCTCTATCTCTGCCCAACAGCACATTCTTTGATGTGTATGTCTGTTATTCCAAAAATATGTCCCCACCTACTGTATCTACCTAGCTCTGTACTGTATGGTGTTTCAGCAGTATGTGTTTACTTTTGTGCAAATATTACAACATAAAAGGTCTCTGTATTATTTCCATGGGTACAAGAGCTCTCATTGGCTCATGACTGAGCCCCTTAGGACCTATATAGTTACATAGTAAAATCGGGTTGAAAAAGACATATGGGTAAATTTATCGAAAAGTGAAGTTCCGCCACTAGAGTGAAATTCCGCAGCTCTCAATTCATATCTATGGGATTTTGAAAGGCATATTTATCAATGGGTGAAAGTGAAAGTTCACCCTTTGATAAATACGCCTATAAAAATCCCATAGAAATGAATGGAGAGTGGCGGAATTTCACTCTAGTGGCGGAACTTCACTATTAACGTCACTCTTTGATAAATATACCCCAAAGTCCATCAAATGAAAACCCAGCATCCATACACACACCCCTCCCTACTTTCACAGAAATTCTATATACCCATATCTATACTAACTATAGAGTTTAGTATCACAATAGCCTTTGAATAATGTCTGTCCAAGAAATCATCCAAGTCCCTCTTATAGTCATTAACTGAATCAGCATCACAACATCACCCGGCAGTGCATTCCCTCCTCACTGTCCTGACTGTGAAGAACCCCCTACGTTGCTTCAAATGAAAGTTCTTTTCTTCTAGTCTAAAGGGGAGGCCTCTGGTTGGTGATTCTCTTTATGGGTAAAAAGGTCCCCTGCTATTTGTCTATAATGTCCTCTAATGTACTTGTAAAGTGTAATCATGTCCCCTCGCAAGCGCCTTTTTTCCAGAGAAAACAACCCCAACCTTGACAGTCTCCCCTCATAATTTAACTCTTCCCTCCCTCTAACCAGTTTAGTTGCACTTAGTCTCTGCACTCTCTCCAGCTCATTTATATCCCTCTTAAGGACTGGAGCCCAAAACTGCCCCCATACTCCAGATGAGGCCTCACCAGGGACCTATAAAGAGGCAGAATTATGTTTTCATCCCTTGAGTTAATGCCCTTTTTTATGCAAGAACTTTATTTGCTTTAGTAGCCACAGAATGACACTGCCCAGAATCTACAAAAACCCCTGAATCCTTCTCATTTAAGGAAACTCCCAAAACACTGCCATTTCGTGTATAACTTGTATATACTGCACATTTGCACTGATGGGATTCTGCACCTTGCACCAGGTTTAAACTTTGCACCATGTCCTGCTATTAGTAAATGACCCATAAAATGGTATTTCTGTCCCATTTTTTTTTTTTTTTTAGCAAACCCCTGTGTTCTTAATTTGGGATAAAAGCAACATTTCCCCAGTCATTAAAGGCAGGGCATGGGGATAACACACTGTGTTCTGTAATGTCTCTAATTTAAATTAATTTCATGGTGGAATGGAAATGCTTTTTGGTACTTGAAGCCGAAGCTGCTTTACATGCTACATATTTATGAATTCTCTATTTAATCTTTGCAGGTGCTGCACGTTCTGCTTATGAAGAGGGGAGCTGCGCTGGATGCCGAGCGAGCGGAGATGATAATTAGATCCCTTACAGTGAAATATCTTCAAGTATCTGTTGGGTAGTTAGAACATATAAAGAACAGTTGGGACTCCACTGAACTACTCCTTTCGATTTCCAAGAATCTTGCAGGGGTCGTTTGGCAGAGTTTACTGTAGATTTGCATCTTGTCAGGACTGAAGCTTAAACCTGCTGCGTGTAGCCGGAGATTCCAGCTATTTTTAGGGAGCCAAATGCTTGTAAAATATTAATCAGTAAGGGGATCTTTTGGAAGCTTTAGCTTGTGGCTACATCTTACATATTTTTTCAGTCTGAATTAAACACAAATAACGGATGTGATTTTTGACAGCTTCCAAAACTTGAATCTTGCCCACATTTATATAGAATAAAAGGGGTCTTTCCCTTATAAATTGCATTTCAGATAACAGAATTATTTTGTGATTAATCCTTTAGGATAAGCATCCTGGGTTACATTGGCTGCAGTATAACTACTACCCCCAGCATTTATGTGCTGGATAATCTGGGTGGAGCTGTAGTTGCTCAACAGCTGTATTGACATTTGTTGCCTATTTTTTATTTAGCCTCTCTCTTAGGCTTTATTTTAAGCTTGGCTCAGATTGTGCATTGCTTCTTAACTGATTGAGAACAGAAATGCTATTTATTGCTATCCTAAAAAAAAACGGAGGAAGTATGCTTATGAAATAATGCTCTCTGCAGCGATACAGCGATATTCCTTTCCGAAATGCAGTTCCCCAGCATGCCTTTATTAGCTGAGCTTAGCAAAGGATGCTGGGAGTTCTGCATCAAATATCACTGCCCTAGGAAATGCCATGTGACTTCCTTTATTTTCTACTGTTTAGTAAGATTAGCACTGTGATGTCATATCATGTGATATGTGTTGCACAACTTTTGGGTAAACGGAGTAAAATGGGAGCTGGAGTAAATCTGGTGCAAAGGGACTGGCCATAAGATAAAACTCCAAAAATCACTCGACCAGAATTACTCCATGTCCCTTATTTTTTTGTACATTTAACCCTCTGTGTGCAGCAATTTTCTACTGTTATATGATAAACAAATCTTAGATCCACTGTTTTTACTTTGTTACAAACAATACACATAAAAAACATGCAAAGAACGAGCACCCAAACAGCCATTTCACCTATGTACCGTATATAGTATTTTTAAACACCTTGGAAAACAGAGACGTCGTAGAGTTTCTAAAGCAATAGGTCGGCTGCTTCTGTTAGACGCTTTGTTCAGATACGTTTGTGAATAACAGGTTTAAAGGTTTTTGTCGTTGTGTTACCATTTCTCAGCTTTTTTCATGGTAAAGGTGGCTATAGTCTGACTGACCTTAAAGGGATACTGTCATCGAAAAACATGTTTTTTTCAAAACACATCAGTTAATAGTGCTACTCCAGCAGAATTCTGCACTGAAATCCATTTCTCAAAAGAGCAAACAGATTTTTTTATAATCAATTTTGAAATCTGACATGGGGCTAGATATTTTGTCAATTTCCCAGCTGCCCCATGTCATGTGACTTGTGCCTGCACTTCAGGAGAGAAATGCTTTCTGGCAGGCTGCTGTTTTTCCTTCTCAATGTAACTGAATGTGTCCCAGTGGGACATGGGTTTTTACTATTGAGTGTTGTTCTTAGATCTACCAGGCAGCTGTTATCTTGTGTTAGGGAGCTGTTATCTGGTTACCTCCCCATTGTTCTTTTGTTTGGCTGCTGGGGGGGAAGGGAGGGGATTGATATCACTCCAACTTGCAGTACAGCAGTAAAGAGTGATTGAAGTTTATCAGAGCACAAGTCACATGACATGGGGCAGCTGGGAAATTGACAAAATGTCTAGCCCCATGTCAGATTTCAAAATTGATATAGCAGCACTATTACCTGATTCATCATGACAGCATCCCTTTAAGGTTGTCCCAGCAATTGGCTGCAACACAAATGGACTAATATTGTTCAGTTGCCAATTAGCATTGTTCTGTTTATTTGGGCTGATGAGCCAGATGAAAAGATCTGACAGTGGGTGAAGGGCCTCTTCTCTCCTCCTTCTTTCCATCATCAGCTGCTGAGAAGGGGAATCGGCAAAATAAATTTTCCATTTGGATAGGCTGACTGTGTTCTGATAGGATTATAGAATATATATATGATATAGTCAAAAAATCCCAAATTGTGTTTAGGTGTGTTTGGCCAGCTTAATGCAACAGAACAGGCCAAGGGAGTTATTTACTAAACTCTGAATGCAAAAATCACAAACAATTTGTGATTTTTTTATTATAAAATCGGACTTTTAAAAAATCACGAAATTTTTCAGAATTTATTAAACCCCGAGGATGGAAAAGTCATAATCTAAAAATCCGGCATCTCAGACCTGTCGAGGTTACATATAAGTCAAAGGGAGACGTCCCAATGATTTTTTGATGTGCGATTGGTTTCGTGCAATACCCCGAAGTTTTTGGGTAAAAAAGCATAAGAAATCTAAATTTCGGGTGAAAAAAAAAATAAAAAAAACGTTAAAATTGGAGGAAACAAATTTCCAGGAAAATTTAATAAACCCGAGCAGATTTGATCGGAGTTTGTAGTAGAAAATATTGAGATAAATTCAGACTTTGATAAATAACCCCCTAAATGTTGAAGATGTTTCATCAATGTTTGAAATAGTATTACAACTGAACAAAGCCTCCCATTAATAACAGATCCCTCATAAATCAGCTGGAAGAGCTCTATAGTGTATCCATTTTTGGCTAAAAATAGAAATAACGACATGTGTCCCTTATTCCTAATTTAGTTCCCTAAGCACAAGGGAAAAAGCTATGGGCCTCACATATTTATCACCAGCTGCACTGGGTTTGATTATAAATATCTGAACACAGAGGCATTTCCAGGGTGTGTGGGAGGAGATGAAATGACTTCAATTAGGTTCAAGAGTTAAAAAAAACACTTAGGGCTCTTACTGACGAGCGTTTTTACCTGCGCTCCCCTGCGTTCTGTTTTTCTGCGTTCAGCCGCAGGGGAGCGCAGGAATAGACGCATGAAAAATGCAGCATGTTGCGTCTCAACCTGCGTTCGGCACCTACACGCGCCTGTGTGGGTACAGCCCCATTGGAAAAAATGTAATGCGTCTATTCTAGCGCTACCCTGGGGCTTAACGCAGAAAAACGGAACGCAGGGGAGCGCAGGTAAAAACGCTCGTCAGTAAGAGCCCTTACTAAATAGAAGCGCTATTCTGCATCATACCTGAAATATAAGATACACAGCAGCACACACAGCAATGATTCACACAAAGAACAATCAAGCATTCTTTTATTTACATAAATATATGTAGACAAATATTTATGTGCAGGCATCTGTTAAAATGCACATTAAACTTTTATTGCATATCTATGTATTCATTTTAAATAAAAAACATTTTTTTTGATGTTGGACTTCATGACACTATTTTTATTAACTATCTAACAGTGTATCTCTTCGAGATTGGGGGAGTGCTGGACAATGAAGTGCCGCGAGCTGCCTGTTTCCGGATTATAATAGTATCATTTATAGATGAATTAGGTCAACCAACTATAGCATGTGGCTCTATAGCTGTTGCTAAGCTACAGTTTGTCACTGGCACTTTGGGGATGCCGGGAATGGCCAAGCAACCCCAAATGATACACAAGGTTTTCAAATGTATTCCTCGTGTTTGTGCCAATCGATGTCTTGTACAGTTGAGGAGGATTGGGGCATTTGAAAAAGTTCAAATTTGTGCTTGAATTAGATTTCCTTGATTTTAAAGGGGATCTAAAGCTCAATAAAGAAGCAGGCTAGAAATGCTACATATTGAGGTTGCCCATAGCAAATAATAAGAAATTAGATTTCAACAGTCACTTGCATGTTAGAAAACAAAAATTTAATTAAAGGAGAAGGAAAGTCTACTTGCCAAATGTTAGGCACCCCCAAGTGAATGTATTGACTTACCTGAAACCCTGGGCTGGTGCTCCTATCAGCAGAAAACTGCACTGGGCCGGGGTTATACCAGTGAGCACCACAGAGCGATCCTCTTCCGTCTTCATCTTTCTTCACACGGCTGCGCATGTGCATAAGAGCGAAAAGCTGAACTTTTCCCTAGCGTTACTTGGGCAGTGCGAGCATTTCATAGTGAAGATGCGCTAGCGTTTGTTTGTGCCTAGTGAAACATCGCTAGTGATCTTGCGCTTAGATCAATTTGCATACGGCGGGTAATTTAAAGTTATATGGAGGTCTTTATTGTAAATGTTGATGCAAATGCTTGAAGTTAACACTTTTTATTACAAATGTCCAGGAAACCTTAATAAAGACAAGAGAGTTAATATAATGCCCTACACATGAGCCCACTGTAAAATGAATGTTCCATATGTAACGAAATGTCTGGAGAAAAACGGTTCCCAAAAAAAGTTTGTTAGGACTTTTGCAGGCAATTCCGCTTCAAAAAAGCAAAAGTCGCCAGAGTTTTTGGAACTTTGATGCATTTTTTTCGGCACACAGGATATAATGTAAGTGACAGAAGATTGAGGAAGATCTAGATTCTTTATGGCACTTCACCTGGTCTGAGGTGGTGAAGTCAACTCTGGCGAAAGAGATAACGTTCAGTAAAATACGCACTTTTCCAAATTTGCGGAGTAACACCCTTTTACCAGAGCCCCCAGTCGCCTGGTGATAGAGTGCAAATGAACACTAGCAGCGGTCTCTTTCACTATCGAATAGGCGCCTGTGTGAATTGGCGATGTCCCTGCGTGTGGCAACGCTGGAGAATTGTCGCTAGTGTTAGCCACTTTGTCCTTTAGTGAATCTGCCCCTTGGAGTGCTCCTCCAAACCCCCCTTTTTAAATAGATTCAGAGTTCGGCCTGAAAATGTGTCTTTGCGTTGCTGTGAATTTTATAACGGATATCAATAATAAAACATGGGCTGTAATAACAAAATGTAAGTGTGGCTGTATGTACCAATATAATTAGTGGTACAGCTTCAGTGGGGGCAGAGGATTCACCCCCTCCCCCCATGAGACCCACTGTGGATAACACCATGCCATCTAAACAGGCTTTTAGGCAAGAGGGATGGTGGGTATAAGCAGGGGCGCCATTAGAAATAACGCCCCCCCCTAAAAGTTATTTAAAAAAACATTGGTGGCAGGGCCCCCCTTACAAGTTAAAAAAAAAAAAGAGAATATTTTTTAAGAAAAACATTGGTGGCAGGGGTTTAAAAAAATAAAAAAAATACACATTGGTGTTCAGTAGAATTAAACTTGTGGCTTCAGGACTTCAACTTCGCTCCTTTCGTGACTTGGGTCTTTTCGCGTCTTCAGGACTTTTACTTCTGCTCTTTTCCAGTGGCTGCAGAAAAATAATCCTCCAAATAGAATCCCAGTTTATCTGTTTAAATCTGGCTCTGTGAACTTTGTCCCTGCAGCTGGAGTTGGAAACAGTAAAGGGGATGTAAAGTCAAAAATAAAATCCAATACAAATCTCTACACAGCCGCCAACTGCTCTACAGGAAAACAAACAAAGCTGTTTGAGTTCTGCATGGCTGGGAAGTAAGGAGGGGGCTCCCCCTGCTGTTCATAAGTATGATTGTTTCCCTGCAGAGCAGTTAGGAACCGTCTGACAACTCCTATCCACAGCAGTAAATGAAGGAAGAATTTCACTACATACAGTCATGTTTCTTATAAAAACAGTACACATTTTTTAATTAAAGTATATTGGGCATAGGTTTCTTTTTCATTGAAGAAAGTAAAAATGGGATTTTATTTTTTTGCCTTTACATGCCCTTTAAAGTTCAGCTCTTTTTGTGACTTTGGGTCTTTTCATGGCTTTGGGACTTTAAGTTTGGCTTTTTTCGCTGCTTCAGGATTTCAAGTTAGGCTCTTTTCGTGATTTCAGGTCTTTTCGCGGATTTGGGACTTCAGCTTCGGCTCGTTCTGTGGCTTAGGGTCTTTTCGCAGCTTCAGGACTTCGGCTCTTGGGGACTTCGGTGGTTCGGGACTTTGGAAGAGGCGGCATGGCTTTGGCACTGTCAAGGGGGGCACGGCTATTTCGAAAAAAAAAGTGCAGCACAGCCGGGCCCCCATTTAGGCCCGGCCCCAATACAGTACATCCTGTGCCCCTCTGATGGCCGCCCTGGGTATAAGTGTGGGAGAGAGAGTGTGTGAGGGGGAGATGTAGTTACTAAAGGTAACTTACCAACAATCACCAATTCAGAATTGGAGTGGTGCTTGGAGACAAACTCACATTAGCAGGGTCAAAAGAGAACCGATGACAAATTAGCAGTTTCCCAAACTAAAATTCAATTTCTCGAATTATGTAAGGAGACATATACAGTTATGCGCACACGGGTAAAAAGAAAAAACCTGTCTGGAAGAGTTAAATCTAACCCAACAAACCTGTCACCCCTTTCAGCCTTATAGAAAATTATTTTGACAAAACTCAATGGATCAACAACATCCTGAATCCTTCTTTTAAGCAAACATTAATATGTTACAGCAAACACCTTGAGGTATTAACAGTCATTTTCTTCTAATGCCACATTTCCTTATCTGGCAAAATACGTTGGAAATATATGTCCTCAATAAAATTAAAATTCAGTGTAAATCAGACAAACTATTTTTTATTATTTACTTTGCATTATTCACCAGGTATGACACAAGGCACAGAACCACTTTAGGTATCATATAAGTATTATTGAAATTGACTGGTGGGTCACTGTACTAAACCTTCCTTGACACTTTCATCAGTATTAAACCATTTCTGTGGCACTAAGCTGAAGTGGTATAGGAGAGACTGGATGTCAGCAAGATTATATCTAATGGGTTGCCCGCTAGGAGTAATAACACACAGTCTCCAATCAATGTAATACCTTGCTATGTATAAAGCAGGGTCAGATTTTATATAGACAAAGGGCAGCAGCTACTGGGGAGGTGACCATTGGGAGCCTATATATATGGAAAATAAAGGGCATGAAAAAAAATTCTCCTAGCCTGCTACAAGGTACTTCCAGTTAAAGGAGAGGGAAAGGCGCTGTCTCTCCCAGCAGCACCCACTTCCCTCCACTCTAGGAGGTGTCCGGAGAGCCCAGAGGTGGGGTAACCTCAGCCCTTTTACTTTTCCAAGGTACAATCTACAGTTTGGAGTGACGGGGATGCACATGGCAGTGTAGCAAAACATGTAGAAAGCGCACTTGTGAACACTTGGGTCCTTTCATGTATATTCTTTCATTATATTCAGCTGGGTCAGATTGGGGGCCCACTGGGGCCCCCTGCTGTGCTGCCGCACACGTGTGTATGCTCGAACACGCACTATGTTTTTGCTGCTACAGCCTGAAAAAAGGGGGTGAGGCAACTTCGGAAAACGAAACGCTCCAGGTGGATATTAGGGGATATTAGTCGCCCCGAAGAAGAGAAGATTTGTCGCCGGGCGACTAATCTCCCGAATCTGCCTGTGTGCCCTGACCCTTAGGGGCAAATGTACTTACCTTCAAAGTTGCACCATCGTTGGCTTCGCCGCACGCCGCCAGGTGAATTTTCGCCAGGACGCCGCTAATTCACTAAAATCCGAAGTTGCGCTCAGGGAGGCGAAAGGTAGCAAAGTTGTGCTAGCAATAATTCGGCAGGCAAAGCGAAGTTACGCTAGCGTTTCCTAATTTGCATACGGCGCCAAGTTAAAGTACAATGGAAAGACAGGTATGGGACCTGTTATCCAGAATGCTCGGGACCTGGGGTTTTCCGGATAACGGATCTTTCTGTAATTTGGGTCTTCATGCCTAAAGTCTACTAGAAATTCATTTAAACATTAGATTAACCCAATATGCTGGTTTTGATTCCAATAAGGATTAATTATATCTTAGTTGGGATCAAGTACAAGGTACTGTTTTATTATTACAGAGAAAAAGGAAATCATTTTTAAAAATTTGGATTATTTGGATAAAATGGAGTCTATGGGAGACATTCCGACATTCCGTAATTCGGAGCTTTCTGGATATCGGGTTTCCGGATAAGGGATCCTATACCTGTATATGTAGCAGCAAATACATTACACTACACAAGCCTGGGAAAGCTTCATAAAATAAAATAGAGTTGTTATATTGCCCTATACATGTGCCCACTGTATAGTTTAGGAAATGTAGGGGGGAAAGAACCTCCAAAAAATGTACGATCTTTTTTAGCCTATCACCCTTAAAAAAGTAAAAGACGCCAGCGTTTTTTGGGACTTAGAAAAAATGTAAACTTTTTTTGAAGCAAGCCCTATCTACTCTATTGCACTTCGCCTGGTCTGAGGTGGCGAAGGCAAGTCTGGCGCAAGAGGTAACGTTCAGTAAAATCCGCAAGTTAGTGAATTAGTGTAGTTACGTCCCTTCGCCAAATCGCAACTTCGTCTGGTATAAAGGTGCGAAGTAGCGATAGAGTAGGTCCACTTCGCTAGCGAATTTACTCTGGCGCCCGTTAGTAAATTGGCGAAGTAATGAAATGATGTCACACTGGCAAATTTTCGCTAGCTTTAGCCCTTTAGTAAATTTGCCCCTTAGGGTGAAGTTATACAGAACTAGTAGTAGCAGCTACTTGTCATGGCTGCAAAACAAACAATAGTGATAATTGGCTTTGCTAAAGACACCATGGGGGAAATGGAATAACATTTGCACACAATTAAGAATAAAAATTAGCATGTCACAATTTAATTTTCTCCAATGCACTGCAAATCTTATTTGCGGATTGTGAACTATTGAGAAGTGCAGTAAAGTATTTTGAACAAAATAATTTACACATAAAACATATAACAAAATAACAAATAAAAGATAATTTACATATAAAATAAATGAAAAGTAGGAAATTGACTTATAGAAGCCTATGAATTTTTTTATGGGTTCATTTTACATAACTTTCATTTAATACATAACCCCTATGCTTGATCCGAAGTTAATTTGAAACTTATCCACACAGACACGTGCCCCAGGAACTGGCCACAGTAGCTCCCTTTGGGAGTGTATAGTGGTGATTTTAACCAGGATTATTGGTTTTAATGGCATAATAAAGAAAGTTTTTCATCAAGTTTTTTTATTGGGTATTTATATGGTTAATTCAACAAGACACATTTGAAAGATAACAGACATGTTTTCTACATTGTTTCTCTGGTATTTGCTATAGAGGCCACTGTTGCAGGGCCTATTTAAGGAATTAACACAAATGTTTCTGTAAGCCGCCTATGATTAAGGGAGTTGCTCCCGAAACGCGTCAGGCGATGTCAGTCTGTGACCTGTAGCAATAAACCACCTTTTTCTTTTTAATCAGAGTGCCGCCTTTCCAATTTTTTGCAAGTATATAATTAATACCCCAATAATATGCCAGATCTCATTCTTGTAATATGGAGTATTTAAATTGTGACGTTCTATGTATTATTTGTGTAAAATAGCTCTTTGGCTTGAACAAAAAGATGTTGTTATTGTAATAGAGAATTCCTATGGAGAAGCGCATGCTAGAAAGGATAGTGAGGCTAATTTAACAACAATGGGCAATTAAGCACCAGAGTAGTAACCCATAGGGGTCTCAGACCATCCCATATTCTCCCAAGCCTAAGATGCCGCTCCATGCTCATTGACAGGATTTCCTAGTGGGCACAAAAGGAAGACGGGTCATGAACTGGAAAGCAGCAAGACGCTCACCATGTGGTGTGACCACGATTACAGAAGAGCTAAGAGCTATTTAATAATGGAACAATGGGGGTTGGTAGATTTAAAATAAATACACGAGTAATAGAATATATTAAATGGTTTTCAAATGCATGTCTTTATGTGTTTTGAGATAAAAAGGTTCCTTGTACGGAATATAATGAAGAAGCAGGAAAGAAATGTTTGAGTGTCATTTATGTGAATCCTGAATAATCAAGTACTTAAGTCTGGAGCATTTATTGGAATTATAACAAATGGTTGCAATTACCAGAGGGGTTTTCAGGCTGATTCCATGCATATCTGGGTGAGTCATAGGGTTTATGCAGCTGATAATTTGAATTCCCACTATAGGGAACAACACTGACATATACTGACATTTCAATGTCTTGCGGACGTGTAAAGTAAGCAGTTACTGTACCTATGTCATGTACTTTAAAGGAAAACTATCCCCCAAAATGAACACTTAAGCAACAGATAGTTCATATAATATTAAGTGGCATATTAAAGAATCTTACCAAACTGGAATATATATTTAAGTAAATCTTGCCCTTTTACATCTCTTGCCTTGAGCCACCATTTAGTGATGGTCTGTGTGCTGCCTCAGAGATCACCTGACCAGAAATACTGCAGCTCTAACTGTAACAGGAAGAAGTGTGGAAGCAAAAGACAAAACTCTGTCTGTTAATTGGCTCATGTGACCTAACATGTATGGTTTGTTGGTATGTTTGTGAGTACAGTGAATCCTACGATCCCAGGGGGCGGCCCTTATTTTTTAAAATGGCAATTTTCTATTTATGATTACCCAATGGCACATACTACTAGAAAAGAATATTATTATGAAAATGGTTTATTTACTGTACATGAAGCAGGGTTTTACATATCAGCTGTTTTATGCAATATCTTTTTATAGAGACCTACATTGTTTGGGGGGTATAGATTTCCTTTAATATAATTACTGAGAGTCTGGCTGACTTTTTTTAATATGCTCGATACCAAAGATGTATTCAACTGTTTTAAATCTACACACATTGATAGACTTCAGGTTGACCTTACAAAAAGGACCCAGCCCCAAAACATGTTTGGCTTTGATTACAATTAATTTATTTTTATTATAAGGTTGTGTCATTGAAGCCATTGCTGCTCCTATCTTTATATTCTTTACTGCATATGATTCTTGCTCTGCTTGACCCCCAAAAAAGCTGCTTATGCCCATCAGATTTAATTTCAACTCTCTTTTTAAAAAAAATAAATATTAGGAGACATAGAGGCATTTCCAGGTCATGGAACTCTAAAGGGAATTCCTATATCCTCAGTTGTGCATTATTTCTTATAATACACGAGTTCTGAGACACAAGTGACATAACTAGGCTTCGAAGCCATCAGTAAGAACTGTTTCCACAACACCCCACTTTACCATTCAAAATCCGTTTGCTCAGGCAACAAGCAAGGCAAGGGGGCAGATTCACTAAAGAGCGAAGTGGCCGTTGCTAGCAACAATTCGCCAGAAATACCATCCGCAGGACAATTCACTAGCGAAAGAGACTGTCGCTATCGTTCGTTCGCCCCCTATCACCAGTATCACTTTTCGTTCTGGCGAACGGTCCCCAGACTAGACAAACTGATAAAACGAAGCTACATCTTCCTTAATCTTATGTCAGTGACATCATATCCTGTATGCCGGAAATGCATCAAAGTTGTAAAAAAACGCTGGCGACTTTTCTTTTCTTTTTTTAAAGCGGGATTGCCTTCAAAAGTCCAAACTATTAAAGATTTACATGTGAACAATTTTTTAAAACTAATTTGAGGGGCATGCCACATTTGTTTTAGGGTGGGCTCATGTCTGTCAAGGCCGCCGGGAGCGCGAAGAGACGCGTCTGCTCCCGGCGGCGAAGAATCCAAAATGGCGGCGCCCAGTCGACCCACGTAAACACGCATGTGCAAACACGCCGGCGTTAGGACGCCAATGACGTCACTTTGGCGCCAAATTCAAATATAAAAGTGCTTCCAGGATGCCAGAATGGCGCCCAAGAATAGGATTTGCTGTCTGAGAATCCTGGGTTCCTGTTATTGCCTGTTTCCTGCTCCCAACCTAGTTTCCAGCTTCCAGCCTGTTTCCTGCTTTGGTTTTGACCTTTTTGCCTGAACTCTGATTATCCACTTGCCTACCCTTTGGACACCGCAACCTTGATCCCTCAAGTGGGCTTCCTCCTTGATCCAGACTACCTCCCTGGAGGGAGCTCCCGGCTCCCTGACAATGTCTAGGGCATTAGAGAATCTCTTCAGTCTCCATTATGGCTCATTGGATGTGTTTGAAAAAAGTGGCTACTTCAAGAATTTGCACAAACATTACTAATAAAGACATCCATATGACTTTGAGGTACCCGCCCTATTCAAATAAACCTTAACCTTAAGATTCGCTAGTAGTGATGGGCGAATTTGTGGAAATTCGCTTCACCGAAAAATTCACAAATTTCCAGCGAAATTCGCAAAACGGTGAAAAATTTATGAACTGGCAAGACGTCGGCATCTGTTTTTGACGCCGGCGTCCATTTTTTTTAGGATCGTGGGAATACGTTGCGAATTCGCCCATCCCTATTCGCTAGGCAAAAATGAATGCCAGCAAAAATTCCCAATGAAATGCCGGCCCAGCCGATGTAACGCTAGCGAATATTCATTAGCATTTGGCTTCTGAGACACAACTTTCGCATTTTAGTGAATTAGCGTAGTGGTAACAAAGTTGCGCCTGGAGAAGTGGCGTGGACTGTGGCAATGCGGTTGCTGTCGAAATTCGCCCATTATTGAATTTGCCCCAGGTATCTAAAAAGCCTCCCCCAGCAGCTGTTTGGTGGAAGGTTTCAGGTAACTTTAACCCCACTCTTTGCCAGATTTCATGACATGAGCACAATCACTGGCAATACTACATCACATTTAGCTAAAATAAATATAACCTGCAGCCTTTCTCACCGACAGCAAACAAGTATAAAATCAACTGGCGCTGTAAATGAAATCAGTAATTTATGTTGGTTTAAAATGTTCAATATTATAGAGTTCTTGCCCTCTCATGTCTGCCAACTTTCACAACATGACTTGGCAAGGTGATCATTTTCCCACCAGCCTGGACACTAAAGCATTTTCAGCCACTTTAGAAATAAACACATTACCCTGTTTTAGGTCTTACAGAGAAAGGTACGAGAACTTACATGTTTATACAGCTACGTGACAGTTTGCTGGACACAATGGGCATTATAACATGGCCTGCAAAATATGAGGAAGAGGGCTAAATTATTCTATTGAAATCCGATCCATAAATTGGTTATTTCATACTGAATATTCATAGGACGACAAGTCTTAGAGGGGCTATTTATCAAAGTCCGAATTTATATAAATATTTTCTGAAAAAAACTTCAACCAAATCCGCACTGGTTTTTCGGCTTATTTATAAATACGCTTTCCCGAAAATTTTGTTTGTGGGAAAAAATAATGGCAACATGAAGTTGCCTTGTTGAAACTAACTTTTGTCTCACTTTAAGGGGCAGATTCGATAACTGGTGAAATGTCACCAGTGACCGATTCGCACCCATCGCTACACTTCGCCAGGTGAAAATTCATCATGGCCGCCTAATGCTGGTGACTTTTCACTAGCGGTACTTCGGCAATGCAAGCAATTCAAAGCAAAGATGCGCTAGCGTTCATCTCTGCTTTGCATCAATTCGCTAGAGGTCTTGCGCTCAGGTTAATTTGCATACGGCTGGAAATTTAAAGTTGAAGGAACATCTTTATGTTATAAGTTGCAGCAAATACATTACATTTCCACTGTTAATTACACAAGTCCAGGGAACCTTAATAAAGACAATAGAGTTGTTATAATGCCCTACACATGAGCCCACTGTATAGTTTATGTTCCATGTGTTAGGAAATGTATGGGGGGAAACCGGCAAATTGTCTCCAGCATTTGCCACTTCACCTTTTAATAAATCTGCCCTAAAATGGGGCTCAGATCATAATGACACTACTATAGATCATTGTTGTTGGAGAATGGCTCATCAATACTTGGCGTTTGTTCAAACCATGCATTTATAATCCGCCACTGAAGATGCAGGATTTTTATAAAACAGCTTATTTAGTATCCATGCCACAAATTGTGAACAATCACGTAAATAAATGATAAGATGAAATGCTGACTGTTAATGTCTCAAAAAGATGCCTAACGCAAATACTGCTTAGTCCCATCTACTTGCTTCCTTGCTGATCTAAACATTAAATAATGGCATTTTGAGAGAAAAAATAACCCTTCTTGCGATTCACCTAAGAAAGCCAAATTTCCCTGACTAAAGATAAAGCTTTTGGAAAGCTGACCTGTCGAACAAACAAAAAAAGAAAGTACAGTATAGTAAACTATATAATTATTGTCCATTTGGCAAATACAATTTAATGCCAAATAAAGAGTGTGATAGTCATTCTGCTGCTGCTTGTCTCAGAGAATGGTTCATACTTTTATTCATTTTATATATTGTTCTATATTGGGAAATTTAAAACATATGATAAGACATGAAAGGTAAGTAGGGTATTAAGTGGTGGTGCTAACTGACAATTTTATTTCCCTATAACAGAATCTTTATGGCATTCCACAATTAGCAGCTCATTGGCTGGAAAGCATTAGAATACTCTGCAGCTAGACTGCATCTTCTGGCAGCATAAAACAAATGAAGAGACACAAGATGAGTCAAATATGCAACAGGCTTAATGTGTATTCTTCCTTTTGGTCCTTCTCTATGTGTGTAGAATTTGGTGGCTTAAGTGGCTTCCAAAATGGTCCAGTACTGCAGTGGCAGAGATCTATAAAGGGTCATTTACGACACCCAAGTGCAATTTTAACTGTAATCACCATGTTTTCTTTTCCCACAATGCAATGCTTTCTCAGAATTCCAGTGACATTGTAGTCACCAGGGGGGAATGGGGTTGAAGGAAATTTAGGGCAACTGTAGCTGCACTAGCAGTCATAAATGACCCTTTGTCACTTAATGGCAGTTTCGGACTGGCCCACCAAGATATCAGGAAAACTCCCGGTGGGAGGACATAGACCAAGGGGCAGATTCCCTAAAGGGCGAAGTGAATAACGCTAGCGAAAATTTTCCAGCATGTCGTCATTTCGGAACTTTGCCGATTTCCTAACGGGCGCAGGCGTCACTTCGCTAGCGAAGGAGATTGACGTTAGCATTGCTTCACACTCTAATGCCAGGCGAATTTCTGCTATGGCGAACGGACGTAACTCCGCAAATTCACTAAGATGCGGATTTTACTGAACGTTACCTCTTTCACCAGATTAGCTCAGACCAGGTGAAGTGCATTGCAGTGCATAGGACTTCCTCAATTTTTAGTGTATCATTTTTCTAAGTCCCAAAAAACGCTGGCGTCTTTTCCTTTTTACAGAATGATAGCCTGCAAAGGTCCGTAAATTTTGAGTAACCGGGTTCCCCCCCCCTCCATTTCCTAACATATGGAACATAAACTATACAGTGGGCTCATGTGTAGGGCAATATAACAACTCTATTTTATTTATTAAGGTTCCCTGGACTTGTGTAATTTAATGTATTTGCTGCAACATATACGTCCATGTAACTTCATAATTTCCCGCCATATGCAAATTAGGCAACGCTAGTGCATCTTCGCTTTGTTTGCCAAAGTAACGCTAGCAAAAAATAGCCAGTGTTCGGCACCCTAGATGCAATTTCGCACTTTAGTGAATTGGCGTCGTCCTAGCGAATTTAAACCTGGCGTTGGGGTGCCTGTGAAGCCATCGCTGGCGAATTTTAACCGGTTAGAGAATTTGCCCCCAAGTGAGGTTGAAGTGATGGGGAAAATATAAAAAATTACCTTATGCAAGGTATGAGATTTGACTATATCTCTGCACTGCATTAGACCTTGTTTTGTAAATAAAAGAGGTTATATTTGCATGGAGATGAACAGAAGACAAATAACTCTTGATTTTATTATTTTTATAAGGTTCTCTCTGTAAGGGGGAAGGAAGACGCACAGTGGCTTGTTACAACCCACAGAAAGCGGGTAAGTTGGGAGGTATGTTATATAGAAAGGTAGAAGCTGTTGTGCACATGCTAGTGATCAGTGCAACAACTTGTTGGGGCCTTCCAGTTTATATGTGACTCCTAAGAGACATAAAAGGTCATTTTTGGCCCAAATGGAAGAGCGTGCCCCTTAGGGCAAGGCCAGGCGTGGCATTTTTACGTTGGGTTTTTTAAACAGCTCAGTCGGGTGTAAATACGCATAAACTGCACTACCACTGAAACTAATGGAAAACGCACTATGACAATTCTCACAGGGCGCTTGCAAGCCGAAGTCCGCCACAGGATGCCAGTATTGGCGTTTTTCAGCAGAAACGCCAATACGTCAAGAAATTACCAAACCAATAGATTCTATGGGATCTGCACGTTTGAAACCACACTTTACGTAAATACACAGCATATTTTAAATATGGCATCCAAATTCTCGCAAGATAAATGACACATATACGTTTTTACAGCGTATTAGGCCGTTGACATAATTACATTGCATATTGACGATCATTCCGGCTCCATTTTGTATGTAAATAGCTTTTCTACTTGGCCTTAATTCTTCCCGAGATGTCTTCCTCCAAAGCCAGCGGAATTATGGGGAATGAGAACAATGAGAAGTGCATATTGGGAAAAGATACCTACGTGCTGAAACACGCATGAAAAATTCATGTTGATGGTCACGTGCAGCGTATTTATGCACGACTGAGCTTTTTTAAAAATGCCGCGTAAAAACGCCATATCTGGCCTTGCCCTTATTGCTCATTCTAAGAGGTATTTGGCTCCAAAACGATGAAAAGAGCAGAGTCGGGATGTGCACCCAGGCTTCTCCTTATTAAGGTGGCCATACACGGGAGGTTGGATTGCGGAACCGCATCAACGAACAGATGCGATCCACAATCCGATTGGATTTTTTACCCTGCCCAATCGTCATCTGACAATCAGCCAGATATCGATCGGATCGGAAGCCCATTGGAGGGCCCCATACACTGGCCAATAAGCTGCCGCCCTGATGCAGTCTACGCCTACTGCAGGGTAGAGGCAGGAGGGGGGACACCTGACTCACTATGTTGAATTTAGCACAGCTAGAACACTCATGTTACGGGGAATTTTAAGTGGATTGAGCAGTTTACGAGGCAGCCCATTACTTGGGTCTACAATAATCCTACAGTGGTTTGACATTGTGCCTGTGGTATCAAACCTCTTCCATGTAGAGATGTTTTGTTGAGGACATTAGAATGAAATGTATTGCTGCAAAACATGAGCTCCTCATATGGTATGGGGCATTTGAACACACACAATAGTTCTGAGTTGTAAAGCCTGTACATATGGACGACTGTGATGTGTTTTTAGTTCCCTCTTCAAGTACCTAAACCTGTTTAACGTTCATACACTTCAAAGCTAATTGGAGGAGAGAACTCTACACTGCCATTATTTCCAATGACCCCAAATCACAAACATTACGTGCAATCTGGAATTCTTGCAAACAGTGTGATGCTAAAGCCCTTTGACACAGTGAAGCATAAAATACTTTTTTTATTTATTTTTTTTTATTCAAGTTATGTGTAATAATCTGCTTTTAGAGGCAGCTCGTTCACAGAGAAATAAAGACCTCCAACTTTGTATAATGTAGCTGCTTTCTAATCTCTGAAGGGGGGGGGGGACGCACGCAAAACAAAGAGAACAAATATTCCAAATCTCAATTCTATTTCTTTACACATTGGGAATGGTGGCGTGTTTCTGGTGCACTGAAATACTCAGCATTGAAAATTGAAGTGACTGTGGGGGAGTGAGAAGACTGAAATGGATATTCTGTGCTCTAATTGGTTTAGAGTGCGACGGAATACAGAGGATAATTAATATGCTGCAATGTCCATCATCCTTACTAACAAAACGCCTCTCCGTTCCTTTTCATGCTCTTTGCAGTACTTCTTGTTGGGCGTCACTTAAACATTTGCTGAATCGAGAAAAGTACATTTAGGTTGCATCTCATATAAGATGCTGCTCTATAGATATTATAAGGCAACATATTACTTGTATTAGGTATAACCTTTGTGGTTCCCCCTCTCTTTTCTCCTTGTCCCTGCTGCTATTTACTTACCTTTTCTTTTTCTACTCCAAACAATTATTAATACATTCACCCACCTCACACTGCCTTCAGTTCAGTATATGGGACTTGGTACAGAAACGTTCTTTTTCTTTTCCTTAGGAATGGGCTGTTGTATCTTTATAGGCAAATGTTTTATGTATTCTTTTAATAATTGCTAATAATTGTTACTCAGTTGGAGAAAATATAAGCTAGATAAGGGTGCACCCTTGAGCTCGAAGACACTGGGTAAAGGGTAGTAATAGTTTAAAGGGATACTGTCATGGGAAAATTTTTTCCAAAATGAATCAGTTAATAGTGTTGCTCCGGCAGAATTCTGCACTGAAATCCATTTCTCAAAAGAGCAAACAGATTTTTTTGTATTCAATTTTGAAATCTGACATGGGGCTAGACATATTGTCAATTTCCCAGCTTCCCCAAGTCATGTGACTTGTGCTCTGATAAACTTCAATCACTCTTTACTGCTGTACTGCAAGTTGGAGTGATATAAACCCCCTCCCTTTTCCCACCCAGCAGCCAAACAAAAGAACAATGGGAAGGTAACCAGATAGCAGCTCCCTAACACAAGATAACAGCTGCCTGTTAGATCTAAGAACAACTCTCAATAGTAAAAACCCATGTCCCACTGAGACACATTCAGTTACATTGAGAAGGAAAAACAGAAGCCTGCCAGAAAGCATTTCTCTCCTAAAGTGCAGGCACAAGTCACATGACCAGGGGCATCTGGGAAATTGACAAAATGTCTAGCCCCATGTCAGATTTCAAAATTGAATAGAAAAAAGTCTGTTTGCTCTTTTGAGAAATGGATTTCAGTGCAGAATTTTGCTGGAGCAGCACTATTAACTGATTCATTTTGAAAAAAATGTTTTTCCCATGACAGTATCCCTTTAAATATTCAGCCAAAATATTAAGCAATGGATGTGTAAAGATGGCCATACGCAGGCAAAGTGCAATAGAGTAGATAGGAGTTCCTAAAAAACTAGTTGAAAATATTTCCAAGTCCCAAAAAACGGTGGTGTCTTTTCCTTTTTTAAGGGTGCAAAAGACTGTAATTTTTTTGGGGGGTAACCGGCTTCCCCCCTACATTTCCTAACATATGGCACATAAACTATACACTGGGCTCATGTGTAGGGCAATATAACAACTTTATTTTATTTTATTAAGGTTTCCCTGGGCTTGTGTAATGTAATGTATTTGCTGCAACATATACATCCATTCAACTTTATGCAAATTAGCCACTGCTAGTGCAACTTTGCTTCACTTGATGCAGTAATGCTAGCACAACTTCGCCAGCGTTTGGCGCCCTAGACTCAACTTCGGGTTTTCATGAATTAGCGTTGTCCTGGCAAATCTACGCCTGGCAAAGTGTTGCACTGGGAACAAAGGTGTCATTGTCGAATTTTTGGAGGTTAATGAATTTGCCCCATGGGTTGAAGTTAGTGATGTGTGGGTCGACTTTTTATCTGACCTGCTCCCTTCCCATACCTGAAACCCACTTACCCATACTTATGTAATCATGCCCAACTTGTCCTAATCTGGTGTCACTGGAGGAGGCAGGGCAGACACGAGTTTAGAAATAAGCACTGGTCATCAGAAGGTGGGGGCGTCAGAGGGAGCGGAAGTCCAGCAGTAGGGTATGGCCACGGACATACATCTGCTTTAATGTTATCCCCCTTATTTCCACCCTTTTTTTGCTTTGTGCCTATGAGAAATCCATCATACTCTAGTTGGAACAACACACATCAGTTTCCTTTTACCCTTCAAATAGCCTTTAAAGGGGTTGTTCACCTTCAAACAACCCCTTTAAAGGCTATTTCCGACCCTGTGTAAACCTTTCTAAATTGATACATTTAGTTGATCCATTTCTTATCTTTGTCCCTGCTGAGCAGAATCTCTGGGTTTCATTACAGGCAGCTGTTAGAATTGATACAATAGTTGCTGATACTCCAGAGATGCTGCTGAGAAATGGATCAACTAAATGTTGCAAAATTGTAACAGTTTAAAATCTGCACCTGAATTACCGAGCTGCCAGACTCAAACACCAGAGACAGGAACGTTTAACTTTAAACTTAGATTTTGGAAAAACAGTAAAAAATAAATAATGGAAAGTAATTGAACAAAATCTTTACAATCTGAAAACAATGGAACTGAAAAAAGTGTTTGCAAGGTGAACAACCCCTTTAAGGCATTAGAGCACCTTCCCTCTAGTACATAATTGTGTGAGATCTACTCTATGGGGCAGATTTACAGATTTAATTAACCCTCGATATTCGACTGCTGAATGTAAATCCTTCGACTTCGAATATCGAAGTCGAAGGATTTACCGCAAATAGTTCGATCGAATGTAAAATAGTTCGATCGAACGATTAAATCCTTTGAATCGTTCGATTCGAAGGATTTTAATCCATCGATCGAACGATTTTTCTTCGACCTAAAAATTGTTAGAAAGACCTTCCCCATAGGCTAACATTGGTGCTCGGTAGGTTTTAGGTGGCGAAGTAGGGGGTCAAAGTTTTTTTTAAAGAGACAGTAGTTTGACTATCGAACGGTCGAACGATTTTTAGTTTGAATCGTTCGATTCGAAGTCGAAGGTTGAAGTAGCCAATTCGATTGTCAAATTCGAAAGTTTTTTTTATTTTATTCCTTCACTCAAGCTAAGTAAATGGGCCCCTGTGTGTACGGCAACTGTTAAATGGAAAACAGTGGGTTAAGAAAGATAGTGAGTGGGAATATATCAAGGCCTGTGTTCATTCAATAATATACATCACGGCTGCAAAAAGTATCTAGCATTGCTCAGCATCTCCGTTGTAATGTACAATGGATAAAATCCACCCCCGTGCTTTGTGCTGCCCATGAACCTCCTATAATTATATCTCTTAACTGCTGGATTTGTGTTCTGATTCCAACAAAGAGGATGACAAAGCCAGTTTTAATCATGGAATGTAAGTTTGCAGAAAGGACATACAGTATGATGCTTCTCTAGTAATTGTCCCTTATGAATCATGCAGAAGTGAGAGGCAGAAGCACAGAGGAGGCTATTTTTGATTTATTGCTTGTCTCAATTATCATTCCATAGATGTATTCAGTCACGGAGCAGTCGGATTTACATGAAATAATAATAATATGGTGACTGTGCATCATGTGTCTTATGTCTGTGCAACTATACTAAGCTCTCTCGGTGCTTTGTGAATCTAGCCCAGTATACAGCATAAAAAGTTTTAAGAAGTTATTTCTTACCAACTACAAACTATAATGCGTCAAACTCAAGAAAATCGGCAGTAACGTAACTAGAGGGGGGCGGGCCCTGGCGCGGGACGCGCAGCCGGGCCCCCCTCTGTACACTATTTTTAGCCGGAATCCAGTGGCACACTAGCTTCCGGGGGGGCCCTGAGGGGGTATGGACCTTGGCCCAATTGCACCCCCTGCTCCCCCGGTAGTTACGCCACTGAAAATCGGTAAATGGATTACAAAATGCCAGCTAATGGCTAACAAGAACACTTTCCTATACTCTGTCCTGTGTGACGTATGTGATGGGACGTACAATATCTCTGCAGAGTATTTAAAAAATCGAGGGAAAAAACAAAATACATAGTTCATCAAGTTCAGCTATTCCAGAAAACACAGTTTGTCCTTAAAGGAGAAGGAAAGGTTAAAACTAAGTAAGCTTTATCAGAAAGGTCCACCTAAATATACCAGTAAACCCTCAAAGTCCCCTGTCAAAAGAAACACAGCATTTCTTTCCTTCTATTGTGTACTCATGCGCTTCTGTATCAGACTTCCTGTTTTCAGCTTAAACCTCCAGGGCTAGGGCTTGAGCATGCTCAGTTTGCTCCTCTTCCCCCCTTCTCTGATGTAATCTGAGCCCAGAGCTATAAGTGAGCAGGGAGAGACTCTGGCAGGAAGTGATGTCACATCAAGCTAAAATGGCAGCTGCTATCCTAAACAAACAGAGAGCTTCTAGAGCTTTTTACTTTATGGTAAAACATTCTACAGAATAAATAAAGCATTCTAACTTGCAACTGTTGGCAATAAAATGCCTCCGTAGCTTTCCTTCTCCTTTAAAAACAATATTTTTATGATACATGGGAAACATGCCTTTATTGAAATGATTGATTATGTTATATATTAAATAGCTGACTGATAAATGAAGATATTTGTAGTGTTTAATAACAACTGATTTGCATTAGAATTCCCATATGCAGTTGCCTAGCCTCCATATACATACGGTGGGGTTTTATATTATGGGGCTTTGCATCAGCATAAAAAAAATGACTCCACAGTATTCACAACACTGCCGTGTATTGAAGGTTCACAAAAACTAAGACTTTGAAGGACTTTAAAGGAAACTGGAGTTCAGTGAGGGGTGCCTGGAGACTGCTCATACATCGTTCATATGCAACACCTTGCTGCAAGGCACAGAAAAAGGCTGATTTATACTTATACCTTGGGGAATAGTTTTATGTATGTACTACATGGATGACACTTTTTTTCCGTGGACAGGGAACAGCATTGAGTTATCTGAATGGTGTTTATCCTACTACAGGTATGGGACCTGTTATCCAGAATGATTGGGATCTGGGGTTTTCCGGATAATGGATCTTTCCGCAATTTGGAGCTTCATACCATAAGTCTACTAGAAAATCATGTTAACATTAAATAATAATAATGTTAAATGTTAAAAATAAAACCCAATAGGCTGGTTTTGCTTCCAAAAAGGATCATATCTTAGTTTGCATCAAGTACAAGGTACCGTTTTATTATTGCTGAGAAAAAGGAAATAATTAATAAAAATTTGGATTATTTGATTATCAAGGAGTCTATGGGGCAAATTTATTAAAGGGCGATTTACTAATGGTCGCTGCTGGCGTAACTTCGCTAGCGAAGGAGATAGACTCTAGCGGTACTTCGCTCCCTGACGCCTGGCGAATTTGCGCTGTGGCGAATGGACGTAACTATGCAAATTCCCTAAGATGCGGATTTTACTGAACGTTACCTCTTGCACCAGACTTGCCTTCTCCACCTCAGATCAGGCGAAGTGCAATAGAGTAGATAGGGCTTCCTCAAAAAATAGTTGAAAATCTTTCTAAGTCCCAAAAAACGCTGGCGTCTTTTACTTTTTCATCGTGATAGGCTGAAAAAGAGCGTAGATTTTTTTGGGGTAACTGACTTCCCCCCTACATTTTCTAACTATACACTGGGCTCATGTGTAGGGCAATATAACAACTTTTTTTTTTTTTTTTATTAAAGGGATACTGTCATGGGAAAAAAATTTTTTTTCAAAATGAATCTGTTAATAGTGCTGCTCCAGCAGAATTCTGCACTGAAATCCATTTCTCAAAAGAGCAAACAGATTTTTTTATATTCAATTTTGAAATCTGACATGGGGCTAGACATTTTGTCAATTTCCCAGCTGCCCCATGTCATGTGACTTGTGCTCTGATAAACTTCAATCACTCTTTACTGCTGTACTGCAAGTTGGAGTGATATCACCCCCTCCCTTTTCCCCCCAGCAGCCAAACAAAAGAACAATGGGAAGGTAACCAGATAACAGCTCCCTAACACAAGATAACAGCTGCCTGGTAGATCTAAGAACAACACTCAATCGTAAAAACCCATGTCCCACTGAGACTCCTTCAGTTACATTGAGAAGGAGAAACAGCAGCCTGCCAAAAAGCATTACTCTCCTGAAGTGCAGGCACAAGTCACATGACATGGGGCAGCTGGGAAATTGACAAAATGTCTAGCCCCGTGTCAGATTTCAAAATTGAATATAAAAAAATCTGTTTGCTCTTTTGAGAAATGGATTTCAGTGCAGAATTCTGCTGGAGCAGCACTATTAACTGATTCATTTTGAAAAAAAAATTTTTTCCCATGACAGTATCCCTTTAAGGTTCCCTGGGCTTGTGTAATGTAATGTATTTGCTGCAACATATACGTCCATTGAACTTTAATTTTCCGCCGTATGCAAATTCGCCAACGCAAGTGCAAATTCACTTCGCTTGGTGCAGTAACGCTAGCGCAACTTTGCCATCGTTTGTCACCTGGACGCAACTTCGGATTTAAGTGAATTAGCGTTGTCCTGGCGAATCTACGCCTGGCGAAGTGTTGGGCCGTGAGCATAGCCGTCGCTTGCAAATTTTCGGAGGTTAGTGAATTTGCCCCTATGGGTCTATTTCTGTAGTTTGGAGCATTCTGGATAACAGATTTCCGGATAACAAATCCTATACCTGTTTACTTTGGAGGCGCATAGTAATTCTTTGCATTTCATGGATCATAATATCAGTTTTACTGGTTCTAGTTTTACAACCTCAATGTACAATAAAGCGACTGACAGAAATCATTGGTTACAGGCTACAAGCTTGCGCCCTTCTGGGGTATTTAGAGGCTTACCCAAAAGCCAATTCAGAGCACAACGTATAACCTGCAGTAATGAATGAATTATATATTTGAATCTATAATTATTCTTTAGGCAGGTATGTGCAACTGGGGAGCTGCGTGTCCCCAGTACTCCTCAGCAAGCGGTCGGGCGGCATGCCATCCCAAATAATTTGCCGCCCTAGGCCGGGCCTTTGTGGCCACAGATCAGGCCTGCAAGGGACAATTCGCTCTGGCGAATGGACGTTACTCCGCAAATTGATTAAAATTTGTATTTTACTGAACGTTACCTCTGTCGCCCGACTTGCCTTCGCCAGCTCAGACCAGGCACTTACATCATATTCTGAGTGGACAATGAATCAAAGTTCAAAAAACGCTGGCGACTTTTCCTTTTTTCAGTCTGATTGCCTGCAAAAATCCTAACAAACTTTTTTTGGGGCATTATAATAACTCTATTGTCTTTATTAAAACATGTGTTTTAAAAAGTGGAATTAGTAAGTATTTCCACCAACATTTAACATAAAGGCGTCCATACAACTTTAAATTTCCCACCCTATGCAAATTGACCTGAGCGCAAGATCATTAGCGAATTTTCACTAGGCAGAAATTAATGCTAGCGCATCTTCGCTGTGAAATGCTCGCACTGCCAAAGTAATGCTAGTGTTCGGTGCCCAGGACGAAACTCCGCATATGAGTAAATTGGCGCAGTCTGAGCGCATTTGCGCCCGGCGAAACAGACACTGGTGAAAATTCCCCGGTTAGTGAATCTGCCCCCATTTGTTTTCCCTACAGCAGTAGTAAAAAAAAACAAAAAAAAACAGTTTTAACCTTTTCTGTACCTGATCAAAACTACCGGAGTAGTTGTAATTTCCACAAGCAAATCACTTGCAAGATACATTTCCTTTTGAGGACACAGCATTTATCCCTGAACACAAACGCTCCCTGTTAAAAACAGTATAAACGCAGCAATCAGTAATGGCAGGTGGTTAGAATAAAGATATTATCATCCACTTACATTTGCCAATAACATTTCTTTTTCACAGGAATGAATCACTGCCCCCCAGAGTTCAACTACAGGAACTGCAGGTAAAAGCAAAATGTTTCAGAATACTCCATGGGGCAGATTTACTAAAGGGCAAAGTGACTAGTGCTGGCGATGATTCGCAAGCGTTACCGCTTTCAGATTCACACTCTATTGCCAGGCAAATTTTCACTCTGATGAATGGACGTTACTTTGCAAATTCACTAAGACGCGGATTTTACTGAACGTTACCTCTTTCGCCAGACTTGCCTTCACCAGCTCAGACCAGGAGAAGTGCACTGGAGTGTATAGATCTTCCTCAATCTTCTGTTACTTACATCATATTTTTAGTGTAAAAAGTTTCTAATTCCCAAAAAACGCTGGTGTCTTTTCCTTTTTTCAGAATGAGCCTGTAAAAGTCCTTTTTTGGGTAACTGGGTTCCCCCATACATTTCCTAACATATGGAACATAAACTATATAGTGGGCTCATGTGTAGGGCAATATAACAACTCTATTGTCTTTATTAAGGTTCCCTGGACTTGTGTAATGTAATGTATTTGCTGCAACATATACGTCCATTCAACTTTATCATTCCCCGCTGTATGCAAATTAGCCTAAGTGAAGACCTTTAAGAAAGTTGCGCTAGGCATAATTGAACGCTAGCACATTTTCGATTTGATTGCCAAAGTGAGGCTAGCGAAAATTCACCAGCATTCGGCACCCTAGACGCAACTTTGCATTTTAGTAAATTAGCGATGGCTGCGAAGCCGTCACTGGCGAATTTTCGCTGCTTGGTAAATTTACCCCCATGTTGCCAGTAAATGACGAATGGCAGTGGGCCTAGGGGCGCCCACTATGTAAATCCGGCCCTGTAAGTAGCTAAAAAAGGGACAGGTATAAAGAACCCAAAAACTAGGCATCAAGAAACAGCCTGTAACAGGCATAAGGAGTTAAAAGTGAATCATTTAGTACAGTTGTATTCAATCAAGAGCCTAATAAAACATATAAACAGGATAAAAAGCATAATAAGGTAACATTGGAAAGCACTTCTCTTTTGACATAAATAATTATGGGGCTCAGTACCCCAATACTGTAACCTCCCCATGACCTGAAAATTGTTAAATGAAGTTCATATTATACACCCTACGAGTGGGGGGCAACTTTCAGTAATAATGCGATGTAATTGCATCACACAAAGCGCCATGCTTCTGCAGACTGTATTTACAGAATAACCTGCATGATCCGTTTGGGCAGGCGCCTTCAGGACAAGCAAGGTCTGGATTATTCCAAGAACAAAGTATTTAATTTGAGGCCTGTTGCAATAGGTGTAAACAGGGCCGCCATTAGAAATCACGGGGCCCCGTACAACAAAATTTTTGGGGCCCCCTGGGCCCCGCCCACACTGACGACCAAGCTCCACCCCATATGCCGCCCACTCCACATCGCAGTTAAAAGACCACACAGACATCAGCGCTAAAAAAGTAACCCCCCCCCCACAAGTTATAAAAAGCTAATGATGGTCAGGGCCCCCTTATAAAAAATTGGGGCCCCAAAAAAAAAAAGTTTTTTTAAAAAAACATTGGTGGCAGGGGCCCCCTTATAAGTTAAAAAAAACTTGGGGCCCCAACAAAAAAAAAATGTAAAAAAAAACTGAAAAAAAACATTGGTGTCAGTTTAAAAAAAAAAAAGTTTTTAAAAAAGTTTTAAAAAAAATGTTTTTTGGTTTTTTTTTAAAAAAAAAACAAACTTTTTTTTTTAAAAAAACATTGGTGGCAGGGGCCCCCTTATAAGTTAAAAACAAATTGGGGCCCCAAAATTAAAAAAAAAAAAAAAAAAAAAAAAGTGGCAGGGCCCCCTTACAAGTTAAAAAAAATTGGGGCCCCAAAAAAAAATGTTTTACAAAAAGATTGGTGGCAGGGGCCTATAAAATATTGAAATAATACATTGGTGGCCAGGGGATTAAAAAAAAATACACAAACTCAGTAGAATTGAACTCATGGCTTCAGTACTTCAACTTCGCCTCCTTTCGTGACTTCGGGTCTTTGCGCCGCTTCAGGACTTCGGCTATTTTCGTGACTTCGGGTCTTTTCGGCGCTTCGTGACTTCGGGTTTTTTCAGCGTTTCGGGACTTCGGCTTTTTCCGTGACTTCGGGTCTTTTGGGCGCATCGGCTTTTCGGCACTTCCGCATTCGGCAACGCAGAGGGAGGACGTACGGCTCGGGCGCTTGTAAGGGGGGCCCGGATCTTCAAAAAATGCAGCGCTGCTGCCCCCCTTCATGCCCGGTACGCTTGTCCCCTCTGTCCCCCCCTGATGGCGGCCCTGGGTGTAAAAGGGTTCAGATGTACGAACTTGTAAACTAGAACCTGCTCAGAGTACTGCACATAAAGCTGAACTGGTAGGTTAAGACAAGTTACTGTATATCTGGTAGTGTTTTTCAGAGGCTTGGCATTGAAACATAGCAATTGGATTTGAGCAAAACTCATCCTCAACCTACATGAAATAAAATGTACCCACTTGGCCTTTGATAAGAGTGTACCGTATATACTCGAGTATAAGCTGAGTTTTTCAGCACCCAAAATGTGCTGAAAAAGTCTACCTCGGCTTATACACGAGTCAATATTAAACTTACCTAGCTGTTCAACGCGACTACGGAGCTGCAAGCCTTCTGATGCGGCGTGCCTCTTCCCTGAAGTGGATGGCTGCTCTTCTGACCAGAGTCTCTCCTGCACCTGCGGCTAGTGCGCTCTTCTGCGTGCCACCGTACCTCCGTTTTCACACCTCCTTGCCTACATCTCCTGATGCAAGGATTTAAACTTTTTGTGTTTTAGCTTGGTTGCTGATTGAGCTAAGGTGGTTGTACTCTTAAGGTATCATTGTTGATACCATATTGACCACTTAATAAATTAATAATCAAAAAATTTTATCCACTCATGCCTCAATTAATGTAATACGGTATTTATTTTGATTATTGAAACTTACGGTACCAGAAGCTGCTGCATTTCTCACCCTAGGCTTATACTCGAGTCAATGATTCCCAGTTTTCATGGGTAAAATTACGTACCTCGGATTATACTCAGGTCGGCTTATACTCGAGTATATAAGTGGTAATAAGAGCAATAAATATCAGCACCAGAAACAACTGGAATCTGGGAGCAGAGGGGTTAACATGTCAGAATTGAAAGGTAATGTTTAATGGAAAAACATAAATTATTCCAAAAAGCATCTCAATTCTATCATCGTACAATGAGAGGGATTTGCATAAGTGCTTGGAAAGAAATGCACACAAAAAACCCACCGCTTGCACAGAATAGCAATTCTAATATGTCAATAAGGTGATTTCTGACTTAAATTATGCGATTATTGTTACAGTGTGTTGGAATAAAATAGCACAGTTCTTCACATTTCACTGGCTGTCTAAAGCATGAGCAAGCACAAACAATTTTCACACAAGGTAAGACAAAGCTTGTACTCTATTATGCAAAACAATTTCTTCTAGTAGGTTAGTAGGGTATGGGCAGAATATGCAATGAAACTGTATCATTTCCTCTGCCAAATTATATATACAGGTATGGGACCTGTTATCCAGAATGCTCTGAACCTGGGGTTTCTGTAATTTGAATACCCATCTATTAGGTCTTCTAGAAAATCATGCAACCATTAAATAAACCCAATTGGCTAAATTTGCTTCTAATAATGATTAATTATATTATGTTTTGGATCAAGTACAAAGTACAGGTATGGGACCTGTTATCCAGAATGCTAGGGACCTGGGGTTGTCTGGATAACAGTTATTTCCAGAATTTGGATCTTCATACCTTGGGGTATATTTCTATGGGATTTTTATAGGCGTATTTATCAAAGGGTTGAACTTTCACTTTCACCCATTGATAAATACGCCTTTCGAAATCCCATAGAAATGAATTGAGAGCTGCGGAATTTCACTCTAGTGGCAGAACTTCACTCTTTGATAAATTTACCCCCTTAAGTTTACTGGAAAATCATGTAAACATTAAGGGGCCGATTCATCAAGGGTCGAATATCGAGGGTTAATTAACCCTCGATATTCGACTAGGAATTGAAATCCTTCGACTTCGAATATCGAAGTCGAAGGATTTAGCACAAATTCTGCGATCGTACGATCGAAGGATTATTCCTTCAATCGAATGATTAAATCCTTCAAATCAAACGATTCGAAGGATTTAAATCCAACGATCGAAGGAATATCTTAGGCAAGCCTATGGGGACCTTCCCCATAGGCTAACATTGACTTCGGTAGCTTTTATCTGCCAAACTAGGGGGTCGAAGTTTTTTTTAAAGAGACAGTACTTCGACTATCGAATGGTCGAATAGTCGAACGATTTTTTGTTCGAATCCTTCGATTCGAAGTCGATGGTCGTAGTCGAAGGTCGAAGTAGCCCATTCGATGGTCGAAGTAGCAAAAAAAACCTTCGAAATTCGAAGTTTTTTTACTTCGAATCCTTCACTCGAATTTAGTGAATCGGCCCTTAAATAAACCCAATAGGCTGGTTTTGCTTCCAATAAGGATTAATTATATCTTAGTTGGGATCAAGTACAAGCTACTGGTTTATTGTTACAGAGAAAAAAGAATTGATTTTAAAAATCTGCATTATTTGATTATAATGGAGTCTATGGGAGACAGCCTTTCCGTAATTATGAGCTTTCTGGATATCGGGTTTATGGATAATGGATCCCATACCTGTACTATTTTATTATTACAGAGAAAAAGGTAGATGTCCTTTCCATAATCCAGAGCTTTCTGGATAACGGGTTTACTGATAACAGATCCCATATCTGTATATATTTACATACATGCAAAACAATATCCATTTGCTCTACTTGATACACCGTTAAGCCCAGCATGAAGGTCTAGTAAGGTCATATTCCAGGTCAAATTGTATGAACTTTCATAGATTTTCTTGAAACTCTAGTTATACATGGGTATTCCCTTATGTGATCCCATTTTGTTTGTGTTTCTTTATGCATTCCCCACTCAGGAGCACTTCAATTGTGACTTCTCCCCCTTGGTCACAGTACTTTCTTAGTATAAGCCCAGCTCCCATCATGGCAACACACTTACAGCCTGATCGGGAAACCAATTTCTAAGACCCGGACCTGACCCGCAGCCCGCAACCCGAACTACAAACCACATATTTACCCACTTTGATCCGCTACTGGACCCGGACCCACAACTGCTTAACTCGCAACCTGTCGACCACCATCAAACAGGAAGTGATGTTGCTGCAAACCGGAAGGGACATCATCAAAAGTGGGCAGGACAGGAACAAGTTTTCTAAAACATGGACAGCAGGGGGAATGAAGTCCGTATAGGACTGAATGGGGTTAGGCGAGGCCCCCCTTCCCCCTAAGGTGCAGTGTTGTTAGCCTCCCCCAACCCTTCCCAGCTAGCCCCTCAGGTAGAACAAAGGAAGGGGGCTAGCCACGGCAGGAAAAAAGTGGGCGGGTTGGGGGAGGAAGCAGAGGAGGAGCGTGGGGCAGGGCCGTGTTTTTAAGATACAGTAGTACATAAGATAAGAAATTTATATGAGACCCGCAACCCGACCCATGACCCGCTGACTTGCGACCCACAGATCCTCATTCCGCTGGGTGCCCGCGTTTTTTGCGGGTAACCCGCGGGTACCTGACCTGCTGCAGGACTCTACTTACAGGTTTGGTTTATGCCTACCAATAGGACAGAGGAATATCCTCTCTCAGATAATTTAAGGAGACCTGACCTGTATTTCACAGTCATTTTTATGTATTTTGTGGACAGAAATGAGTCATCCCTAAGCTTGCATAAATTCTCCTTGTCTTTGTTCCACCTGAACCTCTGATCTTACCACCATCAGTCGAGCAACTCAAGGCCTCATGATAGCTAAAATCCCATACTGGACTCAACACCCATGGTTTTCACTTCTATGGGAGTTAATCTGAACTTAACTATGACCTCTTCTTCAGATTTTTTGAGTTAAGGTCAAATTTGGCATACAGCTCCAGAGCCTGGAAACTGAGAGGAGAAATTTAAAAAAAACATAAAAGGCATTTAAGGAGTAATAAAGTTACTGATACCCCTTAAAGGAAAACTATACCCCTCAAACAATGTAGGTCTCTATAAAAATATATTGCATAAAACAGCTCGTGTGTAAAACCCTGCTTCATTTAAATAAACTATTTTCATAATAATATACTTTTCTAGTAGTATGTGCCATTGGGTAATCACAAATAGAAAATTGCCATTTTAAAAAATAATGGCCGCCCCCTGGGATTGTATGATTCACTGTGCACACAAACATACCAAACAATCTATACTTCTTAGGTCACATGAGCCAATTAACAGACAGAGTTCTGTCTTTTGCTTCCACACTTCTTCCTGTTACAGTTAGAGCTGCAGTATTTCTGGTCAGATGATCTCTGAGGCAGCACACAGACCATCACGAAATGGTGGTTCAAGGCAAGAGATGTAAAAGGGCAAGATTTACTTAAATATATAGACCAGTTTGGTAAAATTATTTAATCTGCCACTTAATATGATGTAAATTATCTGTTGCTTAAGTGTTTATTTTGGGGGTGTAGTTTTCCTTTAAGTAACATGCTGTGCCGGTACAATTTCTGCTTCAGGTCTGTCATTTACAGTATAAAACCTATATGCTTTTTAGATGTGTGTGGTCATACTCTGATTTGTTTTATAATGCATCACTCTAGGAGAATAGGTAGAAGTTAACTGTGGAGGGTCCTATCAAGTTCCATTTTTTATACCCATAATCAAAACACTTGGGCATTTAACATGTATGGCCAACTGCTGTGAGAAAAGTACATTTAGCAGTGTGATACTGTACCTAATGTATATGGAATAACCTTGGCAAAGCAGTTCAGTTATTGGTTAAGTGCCCTTCAACAAGAACTCTTGTTTCATAACGATAAGTGTAACCCTGAGCGGTCACCATAGCAACTCGGCTCTCTACTGTTTTGGCAGGCCAAGTCAAGAGAATAATTGAGCTGATGGGAAAATCAATTTGTTTAAAGCATGTGTTTGTAATGCTAAATACCAAGTCATTTTCCTAATAAGATATGAGTATTTAGCATAAGATGAAAATATCTACTCACGCCTGACAACCAATTATATTGCTCGAAGTTTCTAAACCCCCCTTAAAGGGATACTGTCATGGGGAAAAAAAATTTTTTCAAAACGCATTGGTTAATAGTGCTGCTCCAGCAGACTTCTGCACTGAAATCCAATTCTCAAAAGAGCGAACAGATTTTTTTATATTCAATTTTTTAATCTGACATAAGATAGACATATTGTCAATTTCCCAGCTGAGCCAAGTCATGTGACTTGTGCTTAGGGTTGCCACCTTTTCTGGGAAAAAATACCGGCCTTCCAATATATTTATCTTTTTTTTAATAACATTGGGATCAGCCATCATTTTTATTGGCCAGGCCGGTAAAATACGGCCAGGTGGCAACCCTACTTGTGCTCTGATAAACTTCAGTAACTCTTTACTGCTGTACTGCAAGTTGGAGTGATATCAACCCCCCTCCCTTTCCCCCAGCAGCCTAACAACAGAACAATGGGAAGGTAACCAGATAGCAGCTCCCTAACACAAGATAACAGCTGCCTGGTAGATCTAAGAACAGCACTCAATTGTAAAATCCAGGTCCCACTGCGTCACATTCAGTGACATTGAGTAGGAGAAACAACAGCCTGCTAGAAAGCAGTTCCATCCTAAAGTGCTGGCTCTTTCTGAAAGCACATGACCAGGCAAAATGACCTGAGATGCACCTACACACCAATATTACAACATAAAAAAAATACACTTGCTGGTTCAGGAATGAAATTTTATATTGTAGAGTGAATTATTCGCAGTGTTAACAGTGTCATTTAGAAATAAAAACTACATCATAAAAATCACGACAGAATCCCTTTAAGTAAGATATTCTTTGGCTTGCATGTTCAAAGAGGTGGTTAACCTTGCAGTTAACATTTAGGGGCAAATTTATCACGGGTCGAATTTAGAGTTCATGGGAATTTGTAAAAACTCCCACAAACTCCCATAACTCGAAATTTTAATAAAAAATGAACAATCGAAATCTATCTAAAATTTGAATTTATCAAACTCAGGTGAATGGGATTGACCCGCAAACTCAAATCGAATTTGAACCGAATTCGATTTGAGTTTTTTCTCCGAAAAAAAATTCATTTTCAGGAATGATGGAAATAACTCCAAATTGAACCCAGGATGTCCCCTATAGGCTAAAACAGCAATTTGGCAGGTTTAAGGGGGCAAATAGTCAAATTTGAATTCTTAAAGGCCCAGTATATGATAAATTTCAAAAATCAAATTTGAATTTTTTTTTAAAAGAGCCGAATTGAATTTTAACTATTCCCTAGTTGAATTCCACTAAAAAAAAAACTCGAAATTTGAATTTCAAAATTCGAATTTTCACTTTTACCTTTGATAAATCTACCCCTTAGTATGTTATAGAGTTGCCAATTTTAAGCAAGTTTTCACTTGGCCTTCACTTTGTCTTTGTTATAGTTTTTAAGTTATTTGTCTTCTTCTGACTCTTTACAGCCATAACACTATTTTGGTACTCTCTCTTAAATAGCGATTAACCCTTTGCAATCCAGGGCCCTGAATTCTCTTTGCATATAAAAGATACTGGGAATTGGGATTTATAGTGCAGTGTGTCCACCTAGTGAGCCCTGAGGATAACACCTCAGGGGAGATTCCACTAGGAAAATAAAACACACAGTTTGTAGTGAAACAATTTAACTTTGTACAGGTATAGTATACGAAAACCCGTTATCAAGAAAGCTCTGAATTATGTAAAGGTCATCTCCCAGACTCCATTCTATCTAAATAATTAGAATTTTTAAAAATGATTTTCTTTTTCTCTGTAATAATAAAACAGTACCTTGTACTTGACCAAAACTAAGATATAATTAATCCTTATTGGAGGCAAACCCAGCCTATTGGGTTCATTTAATGTTTACATGATTTTCTAGTAGACTGGGGCAGATTTATCAAGGGTCGAATTGAAAATTCAAAGTAAAAAAATTAGAATTTCGAGCTATTTTTGTGTACTTAGACTAGTGAATACTCCAAATTCGATTTGAATTTGAAAGAAATTCGAAAATTACTTTATCAAAATGTATCATGCGTTGTCTCTTTAAAACTTCAACTTCGATCATTCGCCATCTAAAACATGCGAATTGCTATTTTAGCCTATGGGGGACCTCCTAGAACATATTTGGAGTCATTTGGTGGACTTTGCAAGATTTTTTAAATACTTCGAACCTAATTAGATCAAATTCGATTTTACTTCAATTCGAACGATCGAAAACAGCCTATTCACCCACATAAAAGAACTTTGATTTTTTTTTAATAAATTTTGAATGGTCTTCTTTTATTCGAATTTCGAAGTTATGGGAGTTCAAAAAAACTTTTTTGATAAATCTGCCCCTAGTGTTCGTCCGACGCGACCGTTGGATACATACACTGAGTCTGCATCTGACAGTCTTGTTGCGCCGGACGAACGCTGAAACACCATCCGACTTTTGTATTACTTACCTTGTTTCCCATCGCATCTGACTTGACGCAGGCGTTATGTCGCCCAGCGTTGGATCCGGCAGAATCGCAAGGAAATCGTCCTTCTACCCTAGTTCTACCCTAAAGGTAAGTGCACCGCTGGTCTTACTACACTTTGGGACAGATTTACTAAAGAGTTAAGTGGCTAATGCTAGCAACAATTTGCTAGCGCTGCCACCCTCAGGGACATCTCCACAAGTGCAGGCGTCAATTCGCTACTGAACGGGACTGTCACTAGCGTTCATTTGCCAGGCGATGACTCTAGCAGTTGGCCTCTGCTTCAGTATTGGTTAGTCTGAACACTGGCTTTCTGTGTTTAGAACTTATCTGCCTTAACTTCAGACAAACATAATTATTTTGTAAGCTCTATGAGACGGAATCACAGAGCACAAAATATATGGCTGTATATAAAAAAAACAGTAAATTATTTGATCTCGAATAATATACAGTATAACATTTATTATATCTTCAATCATTATATTGTGATAAATATCTGTTTTCTATATTTCCTCTAAGGGGCCGATTCACTAAGGGTCGAATATCGAGGGTTAATTAACCCTCGATATTCGACTAGGAACTAAAATCCTTCGACTTCGAATATCGAAGTCGAAGGATTTAGCGCAGATAGTACGATTCGAAGGATTTAAATCCAACGATCGAAGGAATATCCTTCGATCAAAAAAAGTTAGCCAAGCCTATGGGGACCTTCCCCATAGGCTAACATTGACTTCGGTAGCTTTTAGATGCCGAACTAGGGGGTCGAAGTTTTTTTTAAAGAGACAGTACCTCGACTATCGAATGGTCGAATAGTCAAATGATTTTTACTTTGAATCCTTCGATTCGAAGTCGTAGTCGAAGTAGCCCATTCGATGGTCGAAGTAGCCCAAAAAAAACTTCGAAATTCAACGTTTTTTTACTTCGAATCCTTCACTCGAAGTTAGTGAATCGGCCCCTAAATGTGCAGTCTACAAGAAGCATTCGCTCTGAAGTGGTCTGATGTGCATTATTCCTGCAAAACCTGATCATCTACATAAACAGCTTCATTAAATGAAGGTAAGGACATTCTTAGGGGCAGATTTACTAAGCTCGAGTGAGGGTTCGAATTTAGAAAAAGTTCGAATTTCGAAGTAAATTTTTGGGTACTTTGACCCAAAAATTCGAAGTAAAAATCATTTGACTATTCGTTCATCGAAGTACTGTCTCTTTAAAAAAAACTTCGACTTCATACTTCGCCAAATTGAAGCTACCGAAGTGCAATGTTAGCCTATGGGGACCTTCCAGAGCACTTTTCTACGTTTTTTTTGGTCGAATAAAAATCTTTCGATTGATCGCTAAAAATCATTTCGATCGAACGATTTTTTTTTCGACTGCAGGATTGCCAAATTTGTTGATATTCGAATTCGAATTCAAAGTTTTTTAAATCGATGGTCGAATTTCGAAGTTTTTTGTACTTCGAAATTCGACCCTTAATAAATCTGCCCCTAAATGTGTGTCCAGACTATGGGGCCGATTCACTAAGGGTCGAATATCGAGGGTTAATTAACCCTCGATATTCGACTAGGAATTAAAATCTTTCGACTTCGAATATCGGAGTCGAAGGACTTAGCGCAGATAGTTCGATCGAACGATCGAAGGATAATTCCTTCGATCGAACGATAAAATCCTTCGAATCGAACGATTCGAAGGATTTTAATCCAACGATCGAAGGAATATCCTTCGATCAAAAAAAGTTAGCCAAGCCTATGGAGACCTTCCCCATAGGCTAACATTGACTTCGGTAGCTTTTAGATGCCGAACTAGGGGGTCGAAGTTTTTTTTAAAGAGACAGTACTTCGACTAGCAAATGGTCGAATAGTCGAACGATTTTTACTTCGAATTCTTCGATTCGAAGTCGTAGTCGTAGTCGAAGGTCGAAGTAGCCCATTCGATGGTTGAAGTAGCCCATTCGATGGTCGAAGTAGCCCATTCGATGGTCGAAGTAGCCCAAAAAAAACTTCGAAATTCGAAGTTTTTTAACTTCGAATCCTTCACTCGAAGTTAGTGAATCGGCCCCTAAGATTTTTACTGGATACAGTTTTAAAATAAAAAGGTCTATTTTTTTATTGGCAAGGAAAGTTTTAATAAATCTACATTTTCCCTACTTTTTTTCCTGCCAGTGTAACTAGGTCAGGGGCCACTAGAGAATAAATCAGTGAGGCAGAAATTTCTTTGCTAGCATTGGTGTTGGGAGCAACAAAGAGAATAAAGTGTATTTCTACTTACCCAGGACAGATAGAATGTAGATTTGACAGTCAATCACAAGATAATTAGAAGGTAAATTTATCACTGTATCTATAATATCGTGCAATATTGTTTCTTGAGTCCATACCTTACTAAAGGGATACTGTCACGGGAAAAACATTTTTTTTCAAAATGCATCAGTTAATAGTGCTGCTCCAGCAGAATTCTGCACTGAAATCCATTTCTCAAAAGAGCAAACAGATTTTTTTATATTCAATTTTGAAATCTGACATGGGGCTAGACATATTGTCAATTTCCCAGCTGCCCCAAGTCATGTGACTTGTGCTCTGATAAACTTCAATCACTCTTTACTGCTGTACTGCAAGTTGGAGTGATATCACACCCCTCCTTTTCCCCCCCAGCAGCCAAACAAAAGAACAATGGGAAAGTAACCAGATAACAGCTGCCTGGTAGATCTAAGAACAACACTCAATAGTAAAATCCCATGTCTCACTGAGACACATTCAGTTACATTGAGAAGAAAAAACAGCAGCCTGCCAGAAAGCATTTCTCTCCTAAAGTGCAGGCACAAGTCACATGACTGGGGGCAGCTGGGAAATTAACAAAATGTCTGGCCCCATATCAGATTTCAAAATTGAATATAAAAAAATCTGTTTGCTCTTTTGAGAAATGGATTTCAGTGCAGAATTCTGCTGGAGTAGCACTATTAACTGATGCGTTTTGAAAAAAACTTGTTTTCCGATGACAGGATCCCTTAATGTGGCCCTTATTAGCACCTAAGACAGAAGTTTATCTGCTGGTATAATGCAGAACTGGGATCTTCCTGAAGGAGAAGCCTTGGAATTGTTAATCTCAGCAAATGAATGTAAAGGAGATGCCTATACCTCTAGGATAGAATGGAGGATAAAAAAGATCAGCCAGTATGCCTAATGCCGTTCTTAAAGTACACATGTTTGATAAGATGACCCACTTTTTTAATTGTTGCAGTTACCTGTATAACAACATTGATAGTAAGGTTCAAATGGGCTTGGCCATACACTTGCAAATGTTAGAGTTTTCGCCCAGTCTTCAGGGCAAGGTTACGGACAGTTCTTAGGGCAGGTACAAGGAACGTTCAGGACAGACTTCATACAATGGATATTGGTTGATTCATAAGGGCAGATTTACTAACCGGCGAAAATCACCACCGGCCACTTCGCTGCCACACTTCGGCAGGCGAAAATTCACTCAGACAACGCCAATTCACTAACATGCAGAGTTTCGTACAGGGCGCCAAATGCTGGCGACTTTTCGCTAGCAGCGTTCATTTCTGCCTAGCGAAAATTCAATAGAGATCTTGCGCTCAGGTTAATTTGCATATGGCGGGAAATTTAAAGTTGCAAGGACTCCTTTATGTTATATGTTGCAGCAAATACATTACATTTCCACTGTTTATTACACATGTCCAGGGAACCTTAATAAAGATAATAGAGTTGTTATAATGCCCTACACATGTGTCCACTGTATAGTTAATGTTCCATATGTTACAAAATGTATGGAGAAAACCGGTTACAAAAAAAAAAAAATTTAAGGACTTTGGCAGCCTATCACTCTGAAAAAAAAAGGATAAGTCGCCAGCGTTTTTTGAACTTTGATGCATTTTCCACTCACAGAATATAATATGACAGAAGAATGAGGAATATCTATGTACTTCGCCTGGTCTGAGGTGGCGAAAGCAAGTCTAGTGAAAGAGGTAACGTTCAGTAAAATCCGCATTGTAGTGAATTTGCGGAGTAACACTTCTCGCCAGTGCAAATTGTTGCCTGGCGATAGAGTGTGAATAGCCGCTAGCGACTGTCTCTTTCACTGGCGCCTGCACCCGTTAGTAAATTGGCGATGTCCCTGCAGCCGGTAACGCTAGTGAATTGTCGCTAGCATTAGCCACTATGCCCTTTAGTAAATCTGCCCCATAGATCAGGCAGGTTTGAAAATCTTGGTTTCCTTAATGATAGGGCAATAGTGGCAGTGGATGATATTCCTGACTCATTCTGTCTGGCATATTTACATGTATTTCTGCCAATCAATCTTTCCTATGAACGATCAATTTTCAAATAAATAGTTTTGTTGTTTTTATGTTTATACAACTGTCTGGCTGCCAGCACAAGGTACAAAACATGGCACCTGCACCCACCCCTTCATATGCAAGTTTGGGGAAGCCTAGGGGAGTGAATGATGGAAGTCTATATGCCGCCACCCCCCAGCCTGAATACAGAGCTTCCAAATGCTGGCAGCTTTATATTCACAGGGGAGTGTAGGACATATGTGCTCATGGTGTAAAGTGCAAGCAGTGCATAATGGTGCAAAATGGTTTGTGCCTGGTTTTTGCACCTTGCCACCCAGGGCCAGGCTAGGCAAGGGCTTCAATCAGTGCCCCCCCCACCCAGTCCTGCATTACCATTTCCCACTATTCCATTCATATTGCACCCTGTACCACTACAGCTATCATATTGCTCCATTTGTACCTGTGCTAATGACAGTCAATCCCTCAGATTGTCCCCGTACCCCCAATCTGTACCTGTGCCAGCATAAGCCAAAACATCCACCATATTGTTACCCCAAATCTGTACCTATGCCAGCAGCAGCTAAAAAAATACATCATATTGCCCCTTATTTGTATCTGTGCCAGCAGGAGCCAAAAATCCATCATATTGCCCCAAACATTTGTGTACCTGTGCCAGTAGCCACCATATTGCCCCATGTACCTGTGCCAGCAGCAGCCAATCCTCATATTGCCCCCAATCTGTACCCGTGCCAGCAGCAGCCAGAAAGTATGTACAGTAGCCAAAAATCCATCATATTGCACCCAAATATGTCTGTGCCAGCAGCAGCCAAAAAACCATCATATTGCGAAGTCGAAGGATTTACCGCTATTTGTAAATCATTCGATCGAACGATTAAATCCTTTGAATCGAACGATTCAAAGGATTTTAATCCATTGATCGAACTATTTTCCTTCGATCAGAAATTTGTTAGAAAGCCTATGGGGACCTTCCATGCTTGGTTGGTTTTAGGTGGCGAAGTAGTTGGCCGAAGTTTTTTTTAAAGAGACAGTAATTCGACTATCGAATAGTCGAACGATTTTTAGTTTGAAACGTTCGATTCGAAGGTCAAAGTAGCCAATTCTATGGTCGAAGTAGCCAAAAAAACATTCAAAATTCAAAGTATTTTTTATTCTGTTCCTTCACTCGAGCTAAGTAAATGTGCCCCTAAATGTGCAGTCAGTGCAAGGTCTATGCTTAGCATGGGGAACAAAATATAGCTGCAGCCAAAACTTGGCAATGGCATCTGGTTTCTGTAGAATGTTTCTGTAATATTATTATTTAGTATAGACCCTATGTCTGTTACATTTTCATTCTACCTGGTCAAACACTGAACATGAAAGCCCAGTTAGAAAAACCCCATCCGTAAAAATCTAAAACTTCTTAGATAATTCTCATAAGGGAATGTTACAAAGTGTGCACAACTGAATAAAATGTTGAAAGGTGAAAGATATATATATATATATATATATATATATATATATATATATATATATATATATAGGCAAACACTCGCACTGTGATCCAGTCTTGGAGATACTGTGGGTGCTGGGTCAAAGCTTCAGCATACAGGCCCAGGCATGGGCCGAAACGTTGGATGCACAAGTTAAATTAAAAACTTTTTTTCACGAAACATTGGAGTGCGGGTCCTTATCCAATGATTATATATATATATTACAAATTTGTGCATAGGTTTTTTTTTTTCCAGACCCATATTACTCAAGTGTTCACTACCTAGGTGCTGAATTCTTAGAGTATAGAAGCTAGAAAAAGCTGAATATATTAGTGTAAATACAAAAATTTTATTATTTTATCAGGATGTGAAAAATATGGTGTCTGGCCACCACTCAGTTCCTATGGTGCCTGACTCTTCTCCCTGTGATGTGAAAGTCCATATGCAGGAAGGTGAGCAATGTAACATGGAGTTTTACAGTACGTACATTAATTCTATGAGCTGTTGTAACTGTATAATTCTAGGAAAAGGAAGAATAGGCATGCACGCACCAGGTTGGATAACATTTGATTTCTGCCTATGATTACGTATCTCTAGATACGAAACGCGTTAGTAGGACATTTGATTTTAACCTATGGAATAAAGATCGAAATTTTATCCAACCTGGTGTGTCGCAGGAGTGCGTGCCTATTCTTCCTTTTTCTAGAATTATACAGTTCACCACAAGCTATTGGTTCTGGGCACTGCACCCGGGCCACCTGTTCTCATGGGTGAGTGCAAACAACACTTATATTGTTTGAATTTAATTGCAGAGAATGCTACACCCTTTAAGAGACGGACCTGGGGCCACGCACCCATAGGTCAGTTTCGATGCCGGGTGAGCTTTGATTTTCATTAGGAATACTGGAACATTTACTTTTTTTTGGATAGAGTGGGGTTTTTTTTCCTGTGTGTGTATAATTCTAGACCCTCTTTTATCATGTTATTAAAATGAAAAAAAATTTTTTTGAAAAAAATGGACCAGTGAATTCCATCAACGAAACAACATAAAAAGGAATTCTAGGAATTCAATTAGCTGTGGATTACTCGGGGAGAAAAGAATAATCATCTGGTCATAGGAGCAATGTAATATTTATTTGCAGTCATAAACTGGGATTGACCATAGGACATAGGGACAGATGGGTGGGATGAAGACTTTTTAAACACAAATATAGATTTACAATTCATCCAGCAGAGGGCAGCAAATGCTTTACCATATTGGGTTTTTGATTTCTCAGTAAAATAGAGGCAGACAGACATTGTTTTATGCTTGCAAACAAGGGTTAGACCTGATGCAGAAAGGATCCCTGACTTCAGCTCACTCCCCTTTGCTCTCAGCTCTGCTTATTTCAGAGGATTACAGGTGTTTTTCAATGGTGGCGGAAAACAAAAATTCTCTGACTGGGTGAGAGGAGGGCAAATCAGGGTAAAATAACTAGACCTGTTTGTATCAAACCATGTTCCACTTGAGCTTCAAGCTTATTATATTCCGACATCACATATACACACTAACCACACATGGGCCAAGTAGTGTTGGTTCTATACTACTTGATCTGGTGCAATATTCACCCACCCAAACCCTCCACCCAACATAAGCTCAACTGCCTGCTCTGTGCACCCCATTATACCCTGCCTAGACACATGCACAAGAATGAATTAATTCATTCACTCATTCATTCTTAATTTTTACACTTTTTCTACTGCATGTCGCCTTTTCATTTGCCTGATCTCTTTTTTTGTTTAAGTTTTCATTTGTATTTGCATTTATATTTCATTTTTCATATATTTTTCAGGAACTACTTGTTTCATTCTTTGCTGGCATCATATTTAGATACAGTATATCTATCTGCAATATTGTATTAATTGGTGAATGATCTACATTGTCTAACGTAATTATTTATTGGACTTATAGTATACTATTTATTCATTGATTCATTATACCATATATTACATATTTGATTATCAATTTATTTACACTATAGTGACTGTTTCATTTTTAATTTTAAATTTAGATCACCTGTGTGCGTTTTAACTTTTGTATAAGTATCTTGCCAGCAGGGGGCGCTTTTGGCTTCTGATGAAGTGACCATGCGGTCACAAAACGCAGGGCAGCCATCAGGGGGAGACAGGGGGGAGAGTTGTAGGGGGCCCCGAGGGTAAGGGGGGCCCTGCCACGCGACACTTACTTGATTAGCCGGGCCCCCCATCTTTCTGAGAGCTGCTGACTTTGGGAAGGCATGGACGTTTAAGGGGCCCTGGCCACCAATTTTCTAATAATGTGGGGGTGGGGGCCCTGGCCACCACTTTTGGCCATCAATTTTTTTTTCTCATGTGAGGTCCTAGCCACCAATATTTTTTAATGGGGGGGCCCTGGCCACAAATGTTTTTTTATGGGGGGACCTGACCACCAATATCTTTTTATTTCTTATTAACATGTGGGAACCCTAGCCACCAATATTTTTTTATTTTTTTACTCTGTGGTGGGGGGCAGACCTGTGGGGTGGGGAGGGCGGACCTGTAGGTGGGGCTTGCGGTGGGTGCAGCTCAGGGGGCCCAGGAAATTTTGTCGTATGGGGCCCTGTGAATTCTGATGGCGGTCCGGTGAAACGCGTAGACACCATGCCCCTTCTCTAAACAGCCACTCCAAATAACAATGATGTTTTTAACGTATATTTAATAAAATTGGATTTTTTACCAGTACAAGTTGTACCAGAGTACACTATCCTATTCTGGATCCAGCTACGCTTTGAGTGCGTCTATCCGTTACTTTTTCAAGTGTAATCCACGTGACCAGAGTGGAATAGCTGCAGCTGTACGGAGGTTACTCTCTCTCACCGTCTCTCATCCGTGCAGATTTGGTATGCGTGCTATTTTGATTTTTTAATTTATATCTCCCTTTTTCATCTACTTTCAAGAACAGGTAGTTATAATCTTGGTCCCCCTCGTAGACAGGCAGGCGCAGCAGGAGGGACATGAATGGAATGGAGGGAGCGGGTGCTGGTGTACTTTTAGCCGATTGGTCTTGTTTGTAACGCCATGTATCCACCGTATGTGGTTTTTAATATTTTATGTATTTTAAGGACATTGTCCTGCACTGTTGGCTACTTTGTTGAGCAGTGAGTTCATGTAATGTAGTGTGCATTTTATTGTTAATGTATTAAGTTAAGTTTTAGTTATTTTCTCTATGTCTCCATCTGAACTGATGTGCTTTGAAGCAGCTAGTGATTGCTAAACTAGTTTAGTTTGCCAACATTTTGCTACTTTTGGTCCTATGTTGAATTGATAAGCTATATGCTTGATACAAACTTGCAGACTGGGGACATTCACTAAATAATTTATCTGGGCTCACATCTGAAACAAGTAAATAAAAAGCACCCTGAGTTATGCACAGGAGCCATGAAAGTTGGACCTCCACCTGCCATGGTGCTTTTCATTTGCTATTTTTAAAAGCTGTGACAGTAGAGGGAATATTGACCACTGCTGCTTTTCCCTTATAACAGTGTCAGTCTGTAGCCTGTACAGTAAGCACACATAGGGAGTTGTGTTGCCTGTTTGAAGTCACAATTGCTGCGGGTTATATTACCTGTGCCATTTGAATCATGAAATTGTGCAAAATCACAGAAGAAAGTATTTTTTCCCAAACTCATCGTTTGGACAAGGCAATTTAGGTAAGGGGCCATGGAAAGGTAATAACAGACATGTGATATTGTGCCTTTAACTAACCCCACCCCAGCCTGTATGCGGATACAATAAACTCTGTTATTCACTTTTATACATGAGTAGGACTCTGACCCAGAGACGGTTCCCCTGGCAGCTCCACAGATGCCAATTGTGTCTCATTTATCGTGCTAGGAATTGTGAGACCCTCAGTGTCGACTGGGGGCCCAGGGCCCACCGGGACTGCTGCCCAGGGCCCACCGGGACTGCTGTCCAGGGCCCCCCGCCCCCCTTGCTGCTCCGCATCATGCCGTGCGCTGCCTTCCTTGTGTTCCACACCGGCGCGCATGCGCAGACGGCGCAACGCTCCGGTTTTTTTTTTAAATACCATTTTTGGTCTGGCCAGGCGGGGGCCCTTGGTGGGTCAAGGCCCACCGGGTTTTTTCCCGGTTTCCCGCCGGGCCAGTCCGACCATGGAGACCCTGCAAATGCGCCAACAGTGTGTTTCTCTGATCACTGCATTCCTTCTCTACTTTACAGCAATAGAGAACCTGCCCAGTGATTATTAATAGTGATGAGCGAAGCTGTTCCATTTATCTTCGCTAAAATATTTTTGCTAAACTGGGTGAAAATCCACAAAACACTAGTTTTAATGTCTTTGGATATCTTGGTGACACTTTTTGGCTACCAATAAAAATGTTTTTTACTTTCTAGTCTTGTTGACTGTGTTGAGCAAATCTGCCATATTTTGCTGTGTCAAAATACGCAAACCGGTGTCAAAATTTGCCAATTTGATTGGAGTCAGTGGGAAGGAAAAATCACTCAGTATATTGCTGCACACATGCCCTACATCAGTGATCCCCAACCAGTAGCTCGTGAGCAATATGTTGCTCTCCAAACCCTTGGATGTTGCTCTCAGTGGCCTCAAAGCAGGTGCTTATTTTTGAATTCCAGGCTTGGAAGCAAGTTTTAATTGAATAAAAACTAAGTATAGTGCCAAGTAGAGCCTCCTGTAGGCTGCCAGTCCACATAGGGGCTACCAAATAGACAATCCCAGCACTTATTTGGCACCCCAAGGGACATTTTTCATGCTTGTGTTGCTCCCCAACTCTTTTTACATTTGAATGTGGCTCACAGGTAAAAAAGGTTGGGGACCCCTGCCCTACATTGTCAGACAACCTTCTATCCACTGTGATACAACTGTTTTTCAATAGAAAATAAGGCTCCCATGTTGCCATTTTATTGGCTATGATTTTTTACATAACCTCTGGTCGACTGGTAATAAAACCCGAAAAAAAGTCACTGGAAAAAAAAGAGAGACTTTTCCTGGATTTTGCTCCAAAACTGCTACAATTCTGAACCCGAAAATACTCCAGCTAAAACCTGTCAAAATCATGTAGAAGTCAATGGCAGATGTCCTTTATACAACTGGAAGATCTTTCTTTGCTACGTGGTTTTTGAGGTTTTCGGGTGTTTGTGAAGCTGACTCTTGTGCAGCAAGTCAAAAAAAATTTGGTTTTAGGACTTCCAGGGGCAGACCTAAAAGGTGACCGCTTTTTACTAGAGTTCCTCACCGCTTGTACTTTATAATTACTGGGAAAACAGTATTAATCTGACTGAGCGTCACTGAAACAGCAAGCGAAGAAGGATAAACTGAGGGCAAAAGAACAATCAAACGAAATCGGCTCCCCCTCAACTTGCAACCCCAGAAGTCTCCGCAGCTACAACTATATCGCGGACCTGGACTGGCTAATTCTAAATGCACAAATCATCTGAAGGTCACAGCTTACTGACATCTAGAGCTGTTAACTGCGGGTGCACCAACAAAACCGTAAGTCCAGTCACGGGAGGGTGAGTATTCGGGGCAATCTTCACCTGGAAGATTTATTTAATGGGAATGAAACTACCGACAATAATCCTGAATCATTATTTGATATATGGCGCAATTAAATCCAAATTCACTCCGGCTTCCTCTATATGTCCCAATGTGGGGATTTGTTTAAATCTGGTTATCACTGATGTCCTTAAACTGCAACCGCATATATATGAGAGCAATGTCTCCTCCAAAGAAAGAGCTGCAATCAAAGAGGTGCAGAAATGGGATGATGTACAAATTAAACAATCCGACAAGGGAGGGAATTGGTGTTTTGGGGGAAAATGCCATGAATAAGGCACACTACTATTGTTTTTGCCCTAGGGGCAAATTCCCTAAGTGGCGAAAATTCGCCAGCGACGGCTGCAAAGCACTTAGCCAGGCGTAAATTCGTCAGGACAACGCTAATTCCCTAAAATGCAAAGTTGCGTCCAGGGGGCAAACTATGGCGAAGTTGCGCTAGCGTTACTTTGGCAAGCAAAGCAAGTTGTGCTAGCGTTGGCTAATTTGCATATGGTGGGAAGTTAAAGTTCAATGTTGCAGCAAATACATTACATTACACAAGCCCCGGAAACCTTAATAAAATAAAATAGAGTTGTTATATTGCCCTACACATGTGCCCACTGTATAGTTTATGTGCCATGTGTTAGGAAATGTAGGGGAGAACGTGGTTACCCAAAAAAAATGTATGGTCTTTTGCAGGCTATCATTCATCATTTTCAGCGGTTTTTTGGGACTTATAAAAATTTTCAACCATATAATTGAAGAAGTCCTATCCACTCCATTGCAGGTGCCGAAGTGCGGAAATTTGGCGCCCATCAATATTCGCCCTATACTTGTATGTGGCATATATGCCACATACAAAGTATAGGACCTATCTGAAATGCTTGGGACCTGGGGTTTTCCAGATAAATGTTTCAATAATGTGGATCATGTAAACATTAAACCCAATAGACTGGTTCTGCTTCCAATAATGATTACATATATCTTAACTTGGATCATGAACAAGGTACTGTTTTTTTTATTATAGAGAAAAAGGAAATCATTAAAAATTTGGATTTTTTAGATAAAATGGAGTCTGTGGGAGACGGTCTTTCCTTAATACAAAGCTTTCTGGACAATGGGTTTCCGGATAACGGATCCCATACCTGTACAACTAAAGGGAAAACATCTATATTCTAAATGAAAGAGAAGCAATATTGTAATTTGTCACAGAACGTGAAGACATCTTGTGGCAAAATGGGCAATTTATAAATGATCCCTGACTAAATGTATAATAATTTGAAGTTTGTTATAAAGATGATATATAATAAAAGAATATAGCTCTGAGCTTATCTGCTATTGTACTATGGCCACCATCATCAGATGGATTTAAAAAATGATGTGCCAAGTGAAATTCAAGTGTCTATCTATGAATTTTTCTTGGATCTTGGGGGGAGGGATGAGCACTTGTATTAATCTTAAATGTCTAGTGTCAGTTGTATGAGTAGACACAACAAACAAAGTGTGCCCTAGAACTATGCATTACACAAGACTATTGCCGGGTTAGAATGCTTTTTTTATATGATGGTACTAATAATGTTGGTTGTCCTGAAAGTAAGACAGGTTTTACTTCTGGGACCATTAAAGGGATACTGTCATGGGAAAAACATTTTTTTTTCAAAATGAATCAGTTAATAGTGCTGCTCCAGCAGAATTCTGCACTGAATCCATTTCTCAAAAGAGCAAACAGATTTTTTTTATATTCAATTTTGAAATCTGACATGGGGCTAGACATATTGTCAATTTCCCAGCTGCCCCAAGTCATGTGACTTGTGCTCTGATAAACTTCAATCACTCTTTACTGCTGTACTGCAAGTTAGAGTGATATCACCCCCTCCCTTTTCCCCCCAGCAGCCAAACAAAAGAACAATGGGAAGGTAACCAGATAGCAGCTCCCTAACACAAGATAACAGCTGCCTGGTAGATCTAAGAACAACACTCAATAGTAAAAACCCATGTCCCACTGAGACACATTCAGTTACATTGAGAAGGAAAAACAGCAGCCTGCCAGAAAGCATTTCTCTCCTGAAGTGCAGGCACAAGTCACATGACCTGGGGCAGTGGGAAATTGACAAAATGTCTAGCCCCATGTCAGATTTCAAAATTGAATATAAAAAAATCTGTTTGCTCTTTTGAGAAATGGATTTCAGTGCAGAATTCTGCTGGAGCAGCACTATTAACTGATTCATTTTGAAAAATTTTTTTTTTCCATGACAGTATCCCTTTACTGTCATCGCACGCTGTATTTGGCTATTTTCTTCAAGTCACAATTACAGGGAACATGTCATTTTGTGAACTGAATTCTGCACTTTACACTTTACCTTGCATTTGTATCTGATGTAGTAGTAGCAACACTTTGCTCTGAGCACTAGATGGCACTCTGTGTCCTTTAGTGCCACCTCTGCGTCACTACAGAATGCTGATTACTCGAATAGACCGACTGTGGTCTTATTTATTAGTAGTATATATTGCAAAATTTAGGTACACATAATGCAAAATATGTTTCGATTGAGTTTCAGTGCTTTAAACAGACATATCAGGATTTTTATTCTGAGTAAAATAAGATGGTCATGATACCTTTGCACAGCACTGTATAAGGAAAAGATATACTCTGTTTATTATTATTAACGTGTATTTATATACCAGCAAAACATATTTCACAGTACTGTAAAGTAAATGTGTTTTCTTCCAACTAAGTCACATGAATTACATACATAGAACCTATGGACTTACATACGTCACAACCAATACCGGTACAAAACGTGAGGAAGGCCCTGTGTAAAAGAGCTTACAATCTAAAGGTAAGGGAATAAGACACAAGGGGGCAAATTCACTAAGATTCGTAGTTGCGCCAGCGTCCGCTTCGCCGCAAGGCGTATTTTCGCCAGCGTTGAACAAATTCACTAAAATCCGAAGTTGCGCTCAGGGGAAGCGTAAGGTTGCTAGAGTTAATTCGCCTAGCAAAGCTAAGTTACGCTAGCGATGATTAATTTGCATACGGCGCAAAATTGAAGTTACAATGGAGGTATATGTAGCAGCACTACACAAGCCTGGGAAACCTTCAAAACAGCAAATAAAATTTTTATTTTGCCCTACACATGTGCCCACTGTATAGTTAAGGTGCCATGAGTTAGGAAATGTAGGGGGGAAGGAGGGGAGCCCCAAAATAATTTTCGATCTTTTTCAGCCTATCACCCATAAAAAAGAAAAAACGCCAGCGTTTTTTTGGGACTTAGAAAAATGTTTAACTTTTTTTGAAGCAATCCCGATCTACTCTATTGCACTTCGCCTGGTCTGAGGTGGCGAAGGAAGTCTGGCGTAAAAGGTAGCGTTCAGTAAAATGCGCGAGTCAGTGAATTTGCGTAGTTACGTCCGTTGCGCAAATTCGCCAGGCGTAAGGGTGCGAAGTAACACTAGCGAATTTACGCCAGCGTCCGTTAGTGAATCGGCGAATTAACGAAAATGCGCTACGCTAGCAAATTAACGCTTCGTCCTTTAGTGAATTTGCCCCAAGGTGTGGAAATAAGGTATAATAATACATTTAACGATTATTTTCTGGTTACTAAATCCTGTTGTTTTATAGAACACTACAATGTGACAAACTGGCAGCTCGCACATGTAAATCCTGGGGGAATTAGCAAATGGTAGGTAGTCGTAGGAAAAGGATCAGTAAGAACACAGGTTTATTCTTCCAAGATTCAAACATAAAGAAAACTACTATGGTGTTCAATGGGTGGATTAGCTGTCCACATGAATGCATCTGCTGTATTACATATAACCACTGAACACAGAGGGCTCTTTAGTCCTGTAATTACGGCTAGCTCCAGGCTGTGGTTAAGTACAGAACACCCTTCTATGTTGGCATCTTAGCTCATGCTATACATATAACTATAAGGCAGGTGGAGATAAACGGGTCTTTTTTTGTTCACAGTTTTTTATGCCATAAACAAAGTGGTTAAATACATGTTTTTTGTGTGTAAAAACACAAATATGTATATGTGTCTAAGGTGACAAATAAATGAGAAAATAGAAAACACCAGTCCATAAGCACCTCCTTTCTTTGAATAGGGATGGCAAGAAAATCCCGTTATATTTGAAGAGGTTCTGTCTTCTTTTAGCCGCTGTGTACAAGCATAACTATTGCAGAAAAAGATTTTATGATGAAGATATTACTACAACTAGTGATGTGTGGACGGGCCGGATACCCGTGGGTCGGGCGGGTTTGGGCCGACCTCACACCCTCCTTTCCGGGTCGCAGACGACCCTACATATACCGACTTTCGGGTTGAACATTTATAGACACGCACTTGCCCGCCCCTTTTGTGACGTCTTTGGCGGGCGGCGGTGTGGCTCTATTAAAGGAACCCGGAAGTCAGGCTCGGGCGGGCGCCAGTGGAGGGAGGGTTCGGGAATAACCTGACCCGTACATCACCAACTACAACGTCATAACATACATCATTAAAAACAATTGCTGTTACTTAAGAGTAACTATGTGAAGAAGACCCGCAACTGTCTCCCAAGATGAAAGTTTAGCTACAGTTTTCTTCTAATTCTGTAAACAGAGGAAAAAAATTGATGAACGAATTTCATCAGTGCCAAAACAAGAATGCAGATTGGTTAGTTCTGTACTGTTATATTATACAGTATGTATGACTTGACTCTTTGGAACAGCGATCCCTTATGACATTTTTCATCATTTTGTATTTATTAACAAGCTTTACATGCAATAAAAAAGTTAAGAGATGTTAAAGGAGAACTAAACCCCCTTGCTAATAAAACCCTACCCTCCATAGTCCCCCTCCTCCCCCGCACAGGTGTTAACACAAGTAAATGCCCCATAGCCAGTAATTACCCCTTGTTGCATACAGCGCAACTGAGCTCACGGGTGCCATCTTCCAGCGCTTCGGTCTTCTGGTCTTCTTCCGGGGCTTCTGTAATTTTCGTCACTTCCGGTGCATACGCAGTTGTAACGAACCAATACGGCTCTTACTTACTCAAGATTACCGAAGCGCTGAAGATGATCCCCGTGAGCTCCGCTGCGCTGACTCTGCAACAAGGGGTAATTACCTGCTTAGGGGCACTTACCTGTGTTAACACCTGTGTGGGGGAGAGCAGGGAGGGGGGACAATGGAGGGTAGGGGTTTTTATTAGCAAAGGGGGTTTAGTTCTCCTTTAAAGGAAAACTAAAGCTTAACTGAAGAATAATGGCATAAATGTACATAATGTTTTGGACTTCTGTACAAGCCCAAGGCAACCACAGTCTTTTGTAAGTGCAAATCTGTGCCCCCCAAAGATGCCTCTGTAGCATCTAGATTCACTGCACATGCTCTGTGATGCTGTCACTTACTGAGCTTAGGGAGCCACTCACAATATACAGTACACATAGAATAGAAATGTCACAATATAAGGCTGATTAGTAATTAATACAGATAATTACTACATGGCAGCACAGAAACCAGTGCAATTAACATCTGAATTTAATAATCAGCAAACCTGTAGCATCAGCTTATATTACAGGACAAACTCATTTTCTGCTTATTAATTTGCAACAAACCCTAAGCTTAGCTTCTCAACAGTGTCACAGATACTCTCCAAGATTATGTCCTCAAAACAAGATTTGTAGAGTTCACTGAACAATGTGGAACATAAAGTTGAAAATGTGTTTGATATAGTCATGAATAATCTAAAGCCTTACTAGACTGCAATAATCGACAGTTAAATGACAGTGACAGGTCAGGTGCACACTCACTTAACCTTGTTGAAATGTGCAACCATATGTGTAACCATAAAATAGAAGAGAAAACTTACTAAACACGAGCAACTCACACTGAGTCTGAAGCTAAAGTTCTTAACTTTAGAGAAGAGTAAAGCTTAAGAGAAAAATGTTGGTACCATATTTCTTTACTATCAGCGATGTACTGTATGTCACCTTGAAAAAGGGCCTTGGTGCCCAAAACATGTTGTGTGGACAATAATAAAAATGCAACTTGCAGTTAATCTGCCTATAGTGTGTGATTCCCAAACCCTGGATATACATTGTTAATACAAAGAGGAGGCCAGGGACGGAGCCTCCAGGGAACCACTACAACTGACCACTAAAAATTCTGGCTGATTGGGTGTAAAACTAATATTTGGACTGTACAATATCTATTTGGCCTACAGACTACAGGTTCAGCTACCTTTGAGGCCCATTCGTTTATGACCACCTTAAAGGAGAACTAAACCCCCTTGCTATTAAAAACTTTGAAATTTATCATGTACTGTCTCTTTAAAACTTCGACCATTCGCCATCTAAAACCTGCCAAATTGCTTTTTGCCTATGGGGGACCTCCTAGAACCTATTTTTTTTTTTTTAAAATACTTTGAACCGAATTTTATCTTACTGCGATTTGAACGATTGAATACACCCTATTCACTCGCAGAAAAAAACTTTATAATAAATTTCGGTTGGTCTTTTTTTATTCTAATTCATGGGCGTTCTAAGAAACTCTCATTACTTCAAAATTTGAACTTTGATAAAGCTGCCCCTATATGTAGGAGTTAGTATTAAATTAATACAGGGACTGGGTCTCTTTAACCTTTTGGAGTCAGGAGGAATGTTTCCCCATCGAAATTTCAGCAGCAAAATTAGAAATGGCTTTTTATGTTACAGTACAGCCTTCTGCTGCTTTGCAGCCTCGAGAGAAGGAGACACTTCCGGTATAAATGACAGATGAAAAACTAAATGAGAAAAAGTGCCATAGAAGAGAGTACCTGACAAAATTTACCCTGTACTGTACATGTTAGAAAGCAAGAGAAGCTAAATCATCTGAAACTCAATAAACTCTGCCTTTTGTGAAAGGAGGGACCTGATGTCAGCATGGCAGAACTAAAAACAACAAAAGTATGAAGTCAGGGAATTTGTTCCAGGAACAGAGGAGTATTTTCAGCAGTGTCAGGGAAAACAAAGGCACTACATTTGCACAAAACCAGGGAAGCACATCTATATGTTTTTGTCTTGGAAGAGAAAAGTGAGGCTACAGCAGTAAAGCTTAAAAAGAAATAGTAATAGGTGACCATAAACTAAACAAAATGTCCTAACATGAGTCCCAACCAGTTCCCTGACTTAATGAAATACAAGTACAGGATCCCTTATCCAGAAAGCTCCAAAGGTAGTCTATAGTGATGGGCGAATTTCTCCCGCAGAAAAATCGTGACATCTGAAAGTTTCACCAAAAAAATCGTTTAATTCGGACATTTTCATGAAAAAAAAACATGAAATTCGGATATTTTTCACGGAAAAATATGAAAATCCGACATTTTCAAGAAGAATTGCGAAATTCAGAAATTGACGCTGGGGTGAAAGTCAATGGGCATCCAAATAGCGTTGACACGCGCTGATTTTAAAGCGATCGGCTTTTTGGACACGTGTCCAAAAAATGTTGACGCCGTTGAAATTTCGCAGGAGATTCACAAATTTATTCGCCTGCGAAACTTGGAAATTCGCTGCAAATTTGTGCCAGGCGAATGTATTCGTCCATCACTAGCCGTCTCCTTTAGACTCCATTTTATCCAAATAATCCAGATTTTTAAAAGTGATTTCCTTTTTCTCTGTAAATATATATATATATATATATATATATATATATATATATATATATATATATATATATATATATATATATATATATATATATATCTATCTATCTATATCTCAGAAAAAGTCTGGCATATGTGATGCACCAATCATATGGATTAAATCAGAATATATTTGTTAGGGTGCAGACCTGAATGCAGTGAGTAACTCTGCAATTTCGTGATATATAGTATCGACACTTACCACTTGTAGAGTCTAATGCCAGGTACTAACCAAAATTAAATGCATCAGTCCATGAAAGCACTCACAGCAATCGCCATCAAGCATGTATCAAAAACTCGTTTAATGGTGTATCACCATGCACCAATAAACGAGTTTTTGATACATGCTTGATGGCGATTGCTGTGAGTGCTTTCATGGACTGATAGAGATATATAGAGAGAGAGATAGATATATAGATATATATATTTGACAAAGGGCCATGGTAGCCCGAAACGTTGCCTTGAGGCAATTTAAGTAAAGATTCACTTTTTTTCAAATTACCAGAGTGCTGCTACTTTTGTTGATTTGTCTCAGTTGTTGAATGTTATTTATGTTTGCGGTTTACCACTTTGTTGCGCAGAATGTAGATTATACTAGCCCTAAGTAAAGTTTACATATCAAACAACAAATAAAATAGCGATATTTAACTCTTCCAAAAAAGTACTATCCACACCCTACAAAAAGTGGATTTAAAAAAAATGGTCTATCTAATGAGACTGATGGTAATGCATTCCTAAATTCACTAAATACTAACTTAAAGGTGCACGAAAGCTGCTACTCTCTAACCAAGAGTTCCTTTGGGATAGATAGCCCTAGAGAGCTAAAGGTCCCTCCCCACCGCCATTGCAAACATTTCCCTCACTCCCTCGCGCCTCCAGGGTTGCCAGGTCTTGTTTTCAAAACCAGCCCAAATCTAGCCAAGCATCACTTCAAAGGTAGCACAAGTAGGAAAAATAGCACAATATATGCAGTGAAAAAAAACTTTCCATGAAGTAAAATGGGACAGATTTGCCCATGACCAGGGGCGTAACTACAAAGGGGGGCCCAGGAGGTATAGGGGTCCTATAAGGCCCCAATAGATATATAGCTTCAATAAATTTTGGTAAAACAGGTCAACCTCTAGACATTTTGATGGCCAGCAGGTTTTTGCCCAAAACTGTCTGAAATTGAGAAAAGTCACCAGAAAGAAAGCGATAATGCTTAAGAGGGATGGGGTACAGAGCACAAAATCTGGTAACTCCCGACTTCTATAGAAGTCAGCCCTATTGTATGCTGGGTATTGTAGTTTTACATTAAACTTCACAGTCGGGAAATTGTTAAACAAAAACTACATTACCCAACATGCATTGGGAGAGACAGGCTTGGCACATTAGAGCAAGAAAAAAAAAAAAAACTTCGGCTGGTTTCCAAAGTACAAACCCGTACCTTGGCTCGTTTGTACTTTCAAAACCCGCCTGGGCTTTAAATTAGTAGCCCAATTTGGCTGGAAACCCACCAACCTGGCAACCCTGCGCTAGAGAGCTACAGGCCCCTGAAAACCGCCATTGCAAACATGTCCCTCGCCTCGTGATCGAAAGTCTAACTCGCCTCCTCCCATTTAAAATTATCGCGAGCTCTCCGCCTACACGGCCGCTCCTATTGGCTAAAGTCCTTGATAAGCACTTGCAGTGTCCAGTCGGCGGTAGGGGAAGTGTCCCAAGCGCATGGCCTATTGGCTGCTAGGATATTCAGCGCCACGCCCACAGTCACTCTGTGCGCGGGGAGGGGGGTAAAGATCAACTCTCTGCGCTTTCGTGCTAGAGACAACTAGAAGATTTCTGAGGTGAGCGATGAGTCAGTGTTGCCCTAAGTTTATGCGCTTTATCGAAACAGCTGCCGTCATTTAACTATTCCCTGAGATTTAATTATTGATTAACAACGTCTTTAACCCATTCCTTCGCAGATGGTTCGCTCTAAGTCTCTAATTATCGCGTTTTTTTCTTTTCAGATCCCCCGGCCGGAGGGTGTCTCCTGTTTTGCTGTTTATTATCTCGGAGCGTTGAGCTGGTGTGTTGGCCAGCATTACGCTGCGCCGTCTCCCCGACCAACGCACTTTCTGTCTACATCGTAAAGACGTTTCATCCTGCTTTCCCGTTCATCGCACCCAGGGCGAGCAGCGTTGTGTTTATGTCTTTATTGGACGAAAACGGTGAGTACCCGCGGCTGTATGGCTAACGTTACATAAACCGGTGACAAATGAAGGATTGCAACACGTGACTGTACAGCTGTTCGGAATAATGTGTTGGGTGACTGAAGCCTCTTTATCGAGTCGGCTATGTCCGCGCACCGACCCGAAGGCTAATCTAGGCCGCAGCGGGATGTTGATTTAAAATGGCTGCCGAGCCTCGTGATTTAAGACGTGACGCATTTTGCAGCCCGGCGGATACGGGGCCTCCCGGGCAAACTGAAGTGGGGATTATTAGTGGGTGGGTTGAGTATGTGCTTCTGGCGGCGGAAGAAGGGTGATATTGTCAAGGTGGCTTGTGGGTATAAAAGATAAAGGGGTGGAAGCGTTTTTGATGTGTGCGCATGCGCGGCCTTGATTCCATGACTGACTCAGTGCTGCAGTTGTGAGTCATCAGAAGCAGCTGAGCTTCCCGAGAATTGTCTCTCACTTTAACCCCGTAGTCCTTGGTGAGTTTACCTGTTGTCTGACGCCTCCCAAGGCTACTGGCTCACCTACTGTAATTATTCTTATCTGGAACACCGTGTTAACTCTTTATAACCAGCTGCTTGAAAGTGGTCCTTGGTGCACGTTTATCTATTTAAGGAAATTCTTTTCTTTCTTTTACTAATCTACTTTGGAAGTTTTTGTTTCATTTGATGTATGTCTGGTTACACAGGGCAAGGATTTGCATTTATCTACCCAGACCAGAGTGAATCTATTTTTATGCATATATAATGTCTTTTAAAAGAAATAACTTATTAGATTTGAAAAACACTTTTTAAAGGTCCAGTAACGTTCAATTTTTTTTTTCTTTTTTAAATCATTCGTATATCTCGAGGGGGGGAACCAAGTCAAATTTATACTTTAAATTCGCAAAGTTTATACTTTTAAGTTGCAGAAACTCCGCTTGCGCTCATCTTGAGAAAGCGATCCATCGTGCGGCACTCAATTTCTCCTCCCTGTCTTCCTTATAGGAGATAGCCAGGGAGGAGAAATTGAGCGCCACACGGCAGAGTTTCGGTAAGTTTTTATAAAGACCTTGCACTTATAAAGTGGGTTGTTTGATGTATTCCAATTTTTTTTTTATGTTACTGTCTTTTAACACATTCTTGACCTTGTGCAGTGCTTGGTTAAAATTATTTGGTTTGCCATTCCCTTACCCAGTATATAAGGAGACCTGTACTAATGGGCTACCTCAGAGAGATCTGTTGTGTATGTATGTATGTATATATATATATATATATATATATATATATATATATATATATATATATATATATATATATATATATATATATATATATATATATATATATATATATAGTCAAATACAAGAGTCCTCTGCACTGAACCCATTATCAATATATTTAAGACAGACATTTTGTGCTACTGCTACTGAAAAGTGCCTTACCCTTTAAACAAGGGATTGTTTGTCCATATATTGCAATATATTTAAGCTGGCCAACTGCGTCAGTCATCCCATATCTGGCCAGTCCTACGCTTAATTTTCATCTGATTCATTAAGAATTCAATTGCTTCATTATACATTTTACAAAGGGACTAAGTTTTAACTGCAACTTACTTGCTGCTTTCAAAGTAAAACTCCCAAACTTGGCTGCCCTTTTATTAGAAACCAGTGGGATCACCTGACTATAGACTATATTATAGATATCTGTGTTTGAAATGGACCAGCGGATCCTTGATAAAGGCCCTAATGTGGGCCGAAACATTGGACACGTGAGTGATGTTGAAATAAACCTTTTCCTGATTGAAGATTTGGAGTGCTGGTCCATTTTGAACATTGTATACTCCGACTGAAAATATTCCATTTATGTTCCGGTTGTGGTCTACAACCTTTATCAAAATGTATGTGCAGCACCCAAAGTGGAACTGAAGGACCGAGAGTGTGCAGACTGTTTGTTCGGTCCCTTTTCCTTGAAAAACCAACCGAAACGTCGGGTATACATGTAATGATAAACAATTGAATTTTTATAACGGAGTGCTGGTCTGAAAATAATTGGTGTATACAAAATTACCGTGCACCCCCTCCCTTTTGCTGAAGATATTGAAATATATATATTCTCTTCAAAGTGGACTAGCACTCCAGGTTTTCAATCAAAAAGATTTTATTCAATCATCACACAGTGGTTGTGATTACTTAAATACCACTTTCACTTATACTTAATAAAGGCCCTAGTGTGGGCCAAAACGTTGGGACACGTGAGTGATGATTGAATAAAAATGTTTTTGATTAAAAATTCTGTAGTGCTGGTCCACTTTGAAGATTGTATGTTATAATTGACCAAGCATCCACCTCTGATTGAGAAGTGTGGGTACTTTAAGAACATTTATTATATATATATAGATAGAGATATAGATAGATATGCGTGTATCTCATTTCTGAAGTTGTCGATGCAAGAAACAAGTTCACTAAACTGTTTAGCACACTTAAAAGTGCATTCTAGTGTTTTGTTGTGTAATGTCTTGCTGTGTTATAAAAGCAAAAATAAAAACCTTTAAAAAAAAAAAAAGTGCATTCTAAGCTTTAGACCAGTCCATACAGCTGGCATATAGTTGGTTTTCATTATTCATGGACATTCTTCCTCTGGAATGGGCTAGCCGTGGCTCTGAAAAACTCATGTAATGGCAATGGGAAATTGCTTGGAATTACTTTTACTTTATTTAAAATGATCAGGGACTGTGACAATTCCTCTTTTTTTGCCAAAAGTTAGGCATCCCCAAGTAAATTTAATTACCTGTTCCCCAGGGTCCTTCCAGTGAGCACCATGGGAACAGCCTTCTTTCTTCACGTGGCCGTGTGTACACCGCAGGGTTAAAGCCAAAAAGCTGGCTATTTCACTCTACTGTGCATGTGATGGCATTGGTTGAGCAATAAAAGAAGCAGGAACTGCTCATTGGTAGAACCCCAGACCAGCGCAGTTTTCTGTTGATAGGAGCACCAGCCCTGGGTATCGGGTAAATAAATACAATCGCTTGGGGTGCCTAACTTTTTGCATCAAAAGTCCTCCTTTAAACACAAAATCTATCGTTTTATTGGTAAAGAGGTAAATAGTGTACAACCCCATTCCTTCACCTTCTGTTGTGACTTTTGTTAGTAGTGGTCCATTATGTATGGTGGGGGGGGAGTTGGTTGATCTTTGCACTAGTAGTCTATCTGATTCTTAAAGGAGAACTAAACCCCCCCATTGTGATAAGTCCCCATTGGCCACCCTCCCTCCTGCCCAGTCTTACCCCTAAATTGTCTCCCCTCTAGAAATAGCGACCGCACATGCAGAGTGAGCACAGCGGAGCTCACAGGCACCATCTTCTTTCTCCCTTTCGGCACATGCACAGTTGTCACAGACCGGACGATTGCTCCAACTGCGCATACGCCGATCATTTCACAAAGATTACGGAAGAGAAGAAGGTGGCGCTGTGAGCTCCACTGCGCTCACTCTGCATGTGTTGCCGCTATTTCTAGAGGGGAAATAATTCAGAGGTAAGATTGTGCAGGGAGGGGGGCCAATGGGACTTCAATGGGGGGCTTAGTTCTCCTTTAAGGAGCAGACATGGAGTAGCTTCAATTTCCCTGAAGCCCTATTTATTTAACTTGCGTTGGAAAGGAGTTATTTTCCCTTTTAGAAAAGGCAGTTTCAAGTTTTGTATTCCAACTTATTTTTGCTGATTTGATGTACTCTAATAGTTTTTGTGTCCCCTTTGCAGAGCTGTTGCGCAGCCATTGGTACCTGTATTGGGGGAACATAGCATACAAGCAAGACGCTTGCAGCCTCTGTGGCGAAATTATTTTCATGTCAGAGACCGAGAACTCTTGCAGTTGTTTATGTCATCCAGTCTTCTCCAGACAGAAGATACCAAAAAGTTGCAACCCAAGACCATTCCCTCTTATTGTAAGGGCTAATAATAAACCAAAATGTCTTTCAACGTCAACCGAAGTGTTTCCGACCAGTTCTATCGGTACAAAATGCCCCGTTTGATTGCTAAGGTAATGTAACCACCCCTGTATTCTACAGCAATTGTAGATTAGCTTGCTCTACTTAATGGGTTCCTTAATTATTTGTATTTTATTTTTATTTTTTTACAGGTGGAGGGCAAAGGAAATGGAATAAAGACAGTAATAGTCAACATGGTTGATGTTGCAAAGGCGCTTAATCGGCCTCCTACCTGTACGTTGAGTTTGTCTTCTTGCAGTTCTTAACCATTTGTATCAGGGATGCACCGAATCCAGGATTCGGCCAGGATTCAGCCTTTTTCAGCAGGATTCGGCTGAATGCTTCTTCCCTGCCAAATCGAATTCTAATTTGCATAAGCAAATTCAAGGTGGGGAGGGAAATCACATGACTTTTTGTCACAAAACAAGGAAGTAAAAAGTGTTCCCCTAATTTGCATATGCAAATTAGGATTCTGTATAAAAAATGGTGGATTCGGTGCATCTCTAATTTGTATAGATTTACCTTTATCTGTCAAATGTCCTTACCATTTAATGACCATAACCTACAAAGCAGTTTCCTGTACTTTTTCATAGACTGTCCCGTCAGAGTGGGTGGTAGGTACCTAACTTGACATTTGTATCACACGAGTTTTGGGCAGGTGTGAGATTCATGTATATGAAGTTTGCTGCCTCCAGCCATCTCTTCTAAATAAAACGCATGTTTATTTTATTGCAGATCCCACCAAATATTTTGGTTGTGAGCTGGGAGCCCAGACCCAGTTTGATATTAAGAATGACCGTTTCATTGTCAATGGATCTCATGAGGCAAATAAGCTGCAAGATATGTTGGATGGATTTATTAAAAAGTTTGTTCTGTGTCCTGAATGCGATAATCCTGAAACTGATCTGGTATGAATTTTATTTCCCATATTTTTTTCATTCCATTTGTTTTGTGGTTTTCTTGCTGCCTTGTATTTCATGAAGCATAGCCCCCCCCCCCACACACACACACCTTTTTACTATTGAGGTTGTATGTGTGTTAAAAAAAATTCTTAAATTGAATATTTTGATATCCCTTTTGTGCTAATTCCTCATCATTTTAATAATTATTAGAACCACATTCCATATCTTATATTGTTGGCACAGTTTTAGGTTATTTGCATGCACCTATATATGATATACAGTCTATAAGGGTTTAGGAGTTTTACATTTACGATGTAGATCGAAGAGTGGTTTGGGTTAAAGGGGCTGTTCACCTTTTAAATGAACTTTTAGTATGGTGTAGTGTGATATTCTGAGACAATTTGCAATTGGTCTTCATTTATTATTTGTGGTTTTTGAGTTCTTTAAATACTTATTCAGCAGTTCGTTTGTAATTTCAGCATTCTGGTTGCTAGGGTCCAAATTACCCTAGCAACCATGTATTGATTTGAATAAGAGACTGGAATAGGAGAGGCCTGAATAAGTAAAAGTAGCAATACTTTTTTATAAGTTAAAAGTAGCAATAACTATACATGTGTAGCATTTGTTTTTAGATGGGGTCAGTGACCCCCATTTGAAAGCTGGAAAGAATCCAAAGAAGGCAAAAAATAATTAAAAAAAAAATGAAGACCAATTGAGAAGTTGCTTAGTATTGGCCATTCTTTAACATACGAAAAGTTATCTTGAAGGTGAACCAACCATTTAAGTCATTTGGTTGACTCAAGTCTTATTTGATGTGAAATCTATTTTTTTTTTTAATTTTTTTTTTTTTTTAATTTAAGCATGTCAATCCCAAGAAGCAAACAATAGGCAATTCCTGTAAAGCCTGTGGCTACCGAGGCATGCTGGACACCAAACATAAGCTCTGTACATTCATCCTCAAAAACCCAACAGGTAAGGTTTTTTTTTTAGCAAAGCTTACTTTTTATTTATTTTAATACATTGGCACATCTCTCATCATACACACAATTTTTAACACAAGTAGCTTTGATTGTTTTGTTACCTCATGCCATACTAAGTTAGGAACACATTGCAAGCAACACTCTGTGGCAAATGTTAATGAAGTCTTTTGCCCCAATTTTTCGCTTGCTAAATAAAAACAAGCTTAACCTACTCCAGTAATCTCGTTGTGAGATACTGTTATGGAAGTTTGAACATGGAGCTGTAAATATAAGCGCTCAACATTTTTTTTTCCTTCTTAAAGAAAATACAGACGGCAATGCAGGAAAAAAGGAAAAGGACAAGAAAAACCGAAAGGGCAAAGAGAAAGAAAATGGTTCTGCAGCAAATGAGTCCCCAGTTCTAACAGAGCTTAATCCTCCACATGTGGTAAGCAATTTTTCTGAAACCTTCATAGGTTTGTGTTGCAAGAGTGTTTTAAAGGGATTCAGCCATGATTTTTATTGTCTGTTTTTATTCTAAAATTACACTGCAGATAATTCCTTCTGCCCGGCCGATCTGAATTGTAATTTGTATATGCAAATTAGGGGCAGGGAGGGAAATCGTGTGACTTTGTCACCAAACACGGAAGAAAAGATGTTTATCCCCTTCACACCCCCTGATTTGCATATGCAGGATTTGGTTATGTATTCAACCAAATCTTTCACAAAGGATTTGAGGGTTCGGCTGTATCCAAAATCGTAGATTCGGTGCATTCCTGGTTGTAATATTGGTGTCTAGGCGCCATGTCGGGTCATTTTGCCTGGTCGTGTGCTTTCAGAATGAACCAGCTCTTTAGGATGAAACTGCTTTCTGGCAGGCTGTTTCGCCTACTCAATGTAACTGATGGGGGTCACAGTGGGACATGGATTTTTACTATTGAGTGCTGTTCTTTTATCTACCAGGCAGCTGGGTGGTGATATTGCGGCAACTTGCAGTACAGCAGTCCCATGACCATTTCCCTTTAATATGAAATGAGGCTTGTTCCACTAACCTTTCTTTAACATTTCCCTTAGAATGCAGGTAAGGAAGATGATGATGAAGATTGGGGGGAAGACACCACAGCAGAGGCTCAGAGACGCAGAATGGAAGAAATAAGCGATCATGCAAAAAATCTTACTCTTAGTGAAGACTTGGAAAAACCTGTTGAATACAGAGTAAACCTATTATTTGACTTTGTTAAGGTAAGTGTTTTGCAGTTGCTCACGTGTACTGAAACCTTAAGTCTTATTGGGTAACACTTTGTTTTAAAGAAAATGTGGCTCTTATGAAATTAAAAAGCCTGTTTAAGAGGTTTTATCCTACCATGTGCAGTGTCTTCTTACACTGTTAAGTATCTGCTTATATCGTGTTTTGTATTCAAATATGTAAAGGCTTGGTAAAGCCATATTTTAATCATGGGACCACCCCACTGCATCATCTGAATGGCCTTGCTGTTCTGCACCTCAATTATAAATGCAGAGATGGGGTTGGTGAGAAGTACAATATGAGCACTTTGTTGTCCCTTAATTTTTTTTTTTTTTTATGTCCATAGAAAAAAAAGGAAGAGGGTGTAATTGACTTCTGTGACAAGGACATTTTGGCTGAAGCTGAAAGGCTTGATGTTAAAGCAATGGGACCTTTGGTTTTATCTGAAGTTCTTTTTGATGACAAAATCAGAGACCAGATCAAGAAATACAGGCGCCATTTCCTCCGGGTCAGTATGTGACTACATTTAACGTATATACAGATGTCCTGTGATTGAAACGTTGCCCCCACATGGCTACACAGCAGCTAATTTATCTTAACTATAGTTGTTTCTGCAGCAAACACGCCAGTGCAGGACTACTCAACATTATATTGTCATCCCTTCCTAAAATACTATTTTGTTGATGTTACTGTTCATTTAAGCAATGCTTTTCTATGCAAGCTTAAAAGGAGTATCCCATATTAAGAGGTATGTTTTGTCACTACAGTTTTGCCACAACAACAAAAAAGCACAAAGGTACCTACTACATGGATTTGAGTGTGTTATAGATATGCACCAGTCACACCTTCTTTCAAAAATACCACATATCCTTAAGGAAATGTATGATGCAGATCTCCTTGAAGAGGAGGTGATCATCAGCTGGGCCGAAAAGGTAAGACACTTCTCCTACCCCTCAAAGTAGGGTACAGTAACTTGTTTAGTTAAAGGAAAACTATACCCCCAAAATGAACACTTAAGCAACAGTTCATATCATATTAAGTGGCATATTAAAGAATCTTACCAAACTGGAATATATATTTAAGTAAATATTGCCCTTTTACATCTCTTGCCTTGAGCCACCATTTCGTGACTCTATCTGTGCTGCCTCAGGGATCACCTGACCAGAAATACTTCAACTCTAACTGTAACAGGAAGAAGTGTTGAAGCAAAAGACAGAACGCTGTCTGTTAATTGGCTCATGTGACCTAACATGTATCGTTTGTTGGTTTGTTTGTGTTTACAGTGAATCCTACGATCCCAGGGGGCAGCCCTTATTTTTTAAAATGGCAATTTTCTATTTATGATTACCCAATGGCACATACTACTAGAAAAGTATATTATTATGAAAATGGTTTATTTACATCAAGCAGGATTTTACATATGAGCTGTTTTATGCAATATCTTTTTATAGAGACCTACATTGTTTGGGGGGTATAGTTTTCCTTTAACTGTATCCTCACTTTCAGCCTTCAAAAAAGTATGTTTCTAAAGAGCTGGCCAAAGATATACGTGCTAAGGCAGACCCATTCATCAAATGGCTCAAGGAGGCGGAAGAAGAGTCTTCTGGTGGAGAGGAGGACGAGGAGGAAGATGATGATGATGATGATGAGACTATAGAGGCAAGCATATGTTTTATTGAATAAAAATATGATTTTAAATATCTATGTATGTTTTTTATTTCTAATAGGGATGCACAAAATCCAGGATTCGGTGTCAGATTCGGCCTAATCCTTCTGCCTGGCCGAACCAAATTCTACTTTTTGTAACAAAACAAGGAAGTAAAGCTGTTTTCCCCTTCCCACCCCTAATTTGCATATGCAAACTAGGGTTCGGTATTAGGCATCCCTAAAGCACTGCATGTAGCACTGTACAGTAGAGTAGATGAGTCAATGTAATAGTAAGATAAAAGCATATAGTTGCAAGATATTGGTTCAATACCTGTTAAAGTGCTGATGGGGTGCCCTGGGGTAGGATAAGGGGTCCCTACCCCAATAAAGCTTAGTCTATACATCTGTACTGATGAGTTGGTTTTTTTTTTCCTTAACAGGTGGTGTATTCAAAGACTGCGACCGTTCCTAAAGTGGAGGCTGTAAAGTCACCTGTTGATAAAGATGATGACATTGATATTGATGCAATTTAAAGTGAATATTAAAGCATTGGTTCAGTGTATGCTTCTGCTTTTTATGCCTGAAGTGCAACAAGTATATGTCAAGCTGCGGTGGCTTAACATCCCGTTACACTTATTTTTTTTTTTGTATGCTGAAATTCTTTCTACTATATCAGTCTTCACAAAGCTATTAAAAGGGGTGCATAGAGAATTCAACAGACCTAGTTTTGTCTACAGCATGTAATTCTTTTAAAATTTATAGTGTTTGGTGCACATTGCAGTTGCGAATAAAGGTTTTTTTGGCTTTTTTTGGTTATGGCAGTTCTGGTTCATTTACTCAATGCTATAAATTTGTCTGTACAATAAAATGCATATTATGAATTATAATTTTTAAGATAATCACTGAAAACTTATAATGGCGTTCTATTTCAATTTTGGAAACTGTAAGTTTTCTTGCAAATATGACCAGAGCCGTACTATTCTTTTTGATTTCCTGCAGTATTCAAGGCATCTGAATTGCAGCCCTGTACTTATATTGCCACCAGTCGCATATATGGTGAATATTACTTTCTTTTTGGCAATCCCTCTGGTGGCCAATCACTTGTGCTTCCCACTGACCGCAATTGTAACCAATTGATTAACATTCCACGTGTTCTAGCAGTTAAATGTGTAATTAAAGCCCTTGAAATAAAAATGCATGGCTCGTAGCTTACTTATATGGAATGACAAGATTATGAATCTCTTCATGTGGCTTTACCCTTAATTCAAAGATTGCCGAAGTTCAAAAGTTGCTCATGTAGAAGCCCGAGTATAATAAGTGCCCAATAAACAATTTATTTTTTTTAGATGAAGTTCTGCAAGAGTTTGAACTCATTTAAAGGAGTTCTATTTCTTGAACTTGCTCACATCCTGCATTTTGCCTAATAGGGGTCTGTCTAATTGGAGATATTATAATATAGTAAATAGAGTTTTCCCTGTTGACCATATAAAAGCATGAGGCTGAAGGCTCAGTGCTTTTTGTAAAGGTTGTGGAACTCTTGAGGTGACTTCAAAAATCGGTCTAATGGGTTTTTACAATTAACACGTTAATCGTGTGATAAATTACATCACTAAGCACAATTTCTAAGAATCTTTTGTATTAAATTTTGGATATTGCCGTTTAGTGTTGTCCAACTGTTGCACTGCAACAGGTAATGTTGCTCTGAGTCCTCTGTCAAAAAAAAACACAGCATTTCTTTCCATCTATTGTGTACACATGGGCTTCTGTATCAGACTTCCTGCCTTCACCTTAAACCCCCTTGCCCTGGGCGTGAGCATGCTCAGTTTGATCCTCTTCCCCCTCCCTCCTCTGCTGTAATCTGAGCCCAGAGCTATAAGTGAGCAGGGAGAGACTCGGGCAGCAAGTGATGTCACACCAAGCTAATACTGCAGCTGCTATCCTAAACAAACAGCGAGCTTCTAGAGCTTTTTACTCATGTATGGTAAAACATTCTACAGAATAAATATAGTATTCTAGCTTGCACTATTGTAGCTAATCTATTGGCAATAAAATGCCTCCTTAGCTTTCCTTCTCCTTTAATATGACAATTTTTTTTCACATATGAGTGATAAGTGATATCCCTGCAGTGAGTACCAACCATTTGGGTTTTTTTTGGTGTGCTACTACCATTACTCTGGGTATGGTGGTGTGGTATCATTGGTGTGTCTTAAAAAGGGGAGTGGTCAATACTGGCTTCTATTGGCCCTCCACCAAGCCAGAAACATTTCGGCCCTTGTTACCACTGAAGTTGGACGGCACTGCTGTGATTTATAATAAGTCATTGAAAATTTATCTGCCCATGTAATACACAAGGCTGCAGGTTTGAGATGGAGTATTTTTTCTTTCTGACTTTTGGCAGCCTCTGGTTTATTAAATCTCGAAAAAATTTAGGGTTTTTTTTTTTCTACAAAAATTTTTTTTTCCCCTTTAAAACTCTGAACAAGAAATAGGACATCAGTAAATAACCCCCTAACAGATCTACCTACTTGTATGATACTATGCCAACCCTGAATTATACATAAGCTTACTGAGATATTATATATAGTGGTGCTTGAAAGTTTGTGAACTCTAAAATGTTCTATATATTTTTTATGAATGTGACTTTAAACATCATCTGACTTCAAACAAGTTCTAAAAGTAGATGAAGAAAACCTAGTTGAACAAATTAAACAAAAATGATTATATTTGGTTGTGTATGTATTGAAAAAAGATCCAATAACCTATCAACATGTGGAAAAATAAGTGAATCTTTTGGATTACCATATGGGGCGGAACTCCATTATGCATTTGGTGCCGACACGTCGCCATGCGAAAAAACGCATGTGACGTGTCGGATGTTGTGAAGAAACAGTAAGTGAAGGAGAATCGCATGTAAGAACTACATTTATCTGGCTGTCGGATGAAAACACAACATGGAGTTCCTCCCATAATTTGAAGGACAAGGAAAGTCTAAAATAGAATAAGGCTAGAAATGCTGTATTTTATATACTAAACATAAACATGAACTTACTGCACCACAAGCCTAATCAAACAAATGATTTATGCTTTTAAAGTTGGCCACAGGGGGCTGTCATCTTGTATCTTTGTTAAATATCTTGGCCTGACCCTGCACATGCTCAGTGTGGTCTGGGCTGCTTAGGGATCATCATAAACAAATCTGTTTGAATTCTGCATGGCTCGGAAGTAAGGCGGGAGCTCCTCCTGCTGTTCATTAAGTATGATTGTTTCCTTGCTCAGCAGTTAGGGACCATCTGACAATTCCTATCCACAGCAGTAAATGAAGAGAGAATTTCACTGCATACAGTCAGGTTTCTTATAAAAACGGTACACATTTTTTAATTAAAGTATATTGGAGAAAGGTTTCTTTTTCATTAAAGTTAAAATGGGATTTTATTTTTTTGCCTTTCCTTGTCCTTTAAAGGTGAAATCAGTCTGGTGTTTTCAGTCAATGGAATGACAATCGGGTGTGTGTGAGAGACCCTGTTTTATTTAAAATCCAGCAAAGCCTGATCACACTTACAACACATTTGTGGACGTGTATCATGGCTTGAACAAAGGAGGTGTCTGAGGAAATCAGAACAAAAGTTGTTGATGCACATAATGCTGGAAAAGGGTACAAGACTAACTCTAAACCAGGGGTAGGGAACCTGCGGCTCCAGAGCCTCATGCGGCTCTTCATCCTCCTTGCTGCGGCTCAGTCTTGCTTCTTTGCCTGTTACGTCATCTATACTGTCCTCGCACCTACTGGCGGCTTCTTTAAAAGTGATAAAAAATGGAAAGCATTTGAAAAAAGTCTTTATTTCTGGTGAACAATCTGAATACAAATGGACTGAAAAATGTCTGGAAGGTGAGCAACCCCTTTAAGCGCTGAGCAGGGGGGGGGGGTGGCATTGGGGCAGCTGCAGCCCCAGGATCACCCCTGGGACTGATCAACAGTTACCTCAGTATTTATTTGCAGTTATTGCTGCACAAGGGGGTCACACTAAATACTGAGCGAAAGTAAGTGAATACAGATTCACTTAAGGTGGCCATACACGGGCCGATAAAAGCTGCCGACAGACCGAGTCGGCAGCTTATTGGCCCGTGTATGGGGGCCCCCGACGGGCTTCCCCGATCGAGATCTGGCCGAAAGTCGGCCAGATCTCGATCGGATGGGGTTAAAAATCCCGTCGGATCGCGGCCGCATCTGTTCGTTGATGCGGTCCCGCGATCCGACCGCCCGTTTGCGAACGTGAAGGATCCGATCGTTGGGCCCTAGGGCCCACGATCGGATCAGCCCGATATTGGTGGGCATATCGGAGGGAGATCCGCTCGTTTGGCGGCATCGCCAAACGAGCGGATCTATCCGTGTATGGTCACCTTTACTTTTGTCACACGCAGATATGTTATTGGGTCATTTATTTTCAATAAATACATGACCAAATATATTTATTTTTGTTTCAATTCTTTAACTAGGTTTTTTCATCTACTTGTAGGACTTGAAAATCAGATGATGTTTTTTAACATATTTATACACATTAAATCAGCAGAATAGTATGACAGCTAGACGCTAGGAAATCATCTTAAAATAACTAATCACACTGGGGCTTCATTATTACGGTTTTATTTAAAGGGCATGTAAAGGCTGCAGGGACAAAGATCATGGAGCCAGATTTAAACAGATAAACTGGGATTCTATTTGGAGGATTACTTTGCTGCAGCCACTGGTTCTGCAGAGTTGGAGAAAGTTTGTATTAAACAATACAAAAACTATAAAATCCACATTAGATTACATGACAACACAGGACCCAGTGCAGTCTGTATATTCTGATTATTAATCAGTCTTGCTGTATTGGCTTCTGACTTGTGCTGTTTTGATCATTTATGACGATCCCTAAGTAGCCCAGACCACACTGAGCATGTGCACAGTCTTGGTCTTGCAAAAATGTTTATCACAGTTGCAGCCAACTTTGAAAGCATAAATCATTTGTTTGATTAGGCTTGTGGTGCAGTAAATTCATGTTTATGTTTAGTATACAAAATACAGCATTTCTAGCCTTATTCTATTTTAGACTTTACTTCAACAACAAATGGTTGTATACACCGAATATATACAGACAAGAGCTTAGTAACATTACTAAAATGACTGGGCCAATAATAACCTGTAGCAGAGTAGTAGCGATGGGCGAATTTCTCCCGTTTCGCTTCGCCGAAAAATCGTGAAATTGGAAAGTGCATGAAAAATCGTGAAATTCTATAGTTTTCACTAAAAAATCTAGCAATTTGAACGTTTTCATGCATAAATCGAGTTCACAAAAAAAAACGGAAATTGACACCGGCGAATTTTCGCAGGAGATTTGCGGAAATTCGCCGCCAATTAGTGCCAGACGAATTTGTTCGCCCATCACTACAGACTAGGGGGGCAGATTTATCAAGGGTCGAATTTTGAAGTAGAAAAAGCTTCGAAATTTGACCGAATTGAAATACTTCGACTTCGAATATCAAAGTCGGTGTTTTTTTAAATCGAATTTGGCCATTTGCGGTCGAAATAAAATCGTTCGATCGAACGATAAATCCTTCGAATCAAACGATTCGAAGGATTTCATCCATTGACTGAACGATTTTTCTTTGACTTCAAAAAACTTAGAAAACTGCTCTAAAAGGTCCCCATAGGCTAACATAGCACTTCGGCAGGTTTCATTTGGCGAAGTATTGAAGGGTAAGTTTTTTTAAAGAGACAGTACTTCGATTATCAAATGGTCGAATATTCGAACTATTTTACTTCGAATCAAAGTCGTAGGGGCAGATTTACTATGGGTCAAATATCAAGGGTTAATTAAGCCTCGATATTCGACCATCGAAGTTAAATCCTTCGACTTTGAATATCAAAGGATTTACCGCATTTCGTTCGATTGAACGATCGAAGGAAAAATCGTTCGATTGAATGATTAAATCCTTCGAATCGAACGATTCAAAGGATTTTCCTTCGATCAAAAAAAGCTTAGAAAGCCTATGGGGACCTTCCCCATAGGCTAACATTGGTGCTTGGTAGGTTTTAGGTGGCGAAGTAGGTGGTCGAAGTTTTTTTTAAAGAGACAGTACTTCGACTATCAAATGGTTGAATAATCAAACGATTTTTAGTTTGAATCGTTCGAGTCGTAGTTGAAGGTCGAAGTAGCCAAAAAAATATTCAAAGTTTTTTTCATTCTAATCCTTCACTCGAGCTAAGTAAATGTGCCCCGTAGTTGAAGGTCATAGTATCCTATTCGATGGTCGAAGTATCCAAAAAATTACTTCGAATTTCGAATTTTTTTACTTCAAAAATTCCCTCGAATTCACTTCGACACTTTTACATAGGGTCGAATATCGAGGGTTAATTAACCTTCGATATTAGAATGCCGAAATGTAAATTCTTCGAATTTACCGCAAATAGTTTGATCGAACGAAAAATCGTTTGATTCAAAGGATTTTTCTTCGACCTAAAAATTGTTAGAAAGCCTATGGGGGCCTTGGTAGGTTTTAGGTGGCGAAGTAGGGGGGTCGAAGTTTTTTTTAAAGAGACAGTACTTCGACTATCGAATGTTCAAACGATTTTTAGTTCAATTCGAAGTTGTGGTCGAAGTAGCTAATTCGACATACCTCCCAACATTTTGGAAGTAAAAAGAGGGACAAAAAATTTTTTCCCGCACGTAGCGCAGCAATTTTTGACCACACCCCTTTCTGTGGCCACACCCCCTAATTACCATGTTTGTTTTACAAAATTTGGCAGGTTATGAAAGGTTGAAAATATTTCTCCTTATCTAAACTGTGTTTTTGTGTCTCAAAATTGTTACAAAGTATCTTAGTTGCACCTGTTAGCTGTTCTGGGCTCTCTGCTAAAAGCCAATTAAGTGAGAAACTTTGTTTCTTTTTCTGGCTGTTCAGTGCAGAGAAAAGAGGGACTTTCCAGTACAAATGAGGGACTGCGGGTTGAGCTGTCAAAAGAGGGACTGTCCCTCCGAAAAAGGGACAGTTGGGAGGTATGAATTCGATGGTCGAAGTAGCCAAAAAAATCATTCGAAATTCGAAGTTTTTTTTCTTCTATTCCTTCACTCGAGCTAAGTAAACGTGCCCCTTGATAAATCTGCCCGTAGCAGTCAAAGTAAAGACCGTATTAGTGCTTATATACCTGACCTGCCGCGTATAACAGAAGCCCAGGCAAAATAAATCAACTCGTATCCCGAGCAAAGAATCAACTTGTGTCCGGAGTTCAAATCACCCTTAGCAACAACAACCACTGCCCGCTTCCTCTCCGCCCCCAATCAGACCCGCTGACTGCGATGACGTCACGTCCGGCGGCTGGAGGGGCCGGGCTATTAGGATCCGTCCGGAGGAAGCGGGTCGGCCATCTTGGATGGTGTAGGAGCTGTACAGAGTGGGTAGAGCGGGATTAATGAGAAAGAGGGGGTGATAAGACACCTCAAAACCTCCCTGATGCTAAACGGAGTTCTGCCAAGTCGCCGGCCACAATCTCCAGCGCTAGCGGCGGGCCTCGGAAGTGGCGCAGGCGGAGAAAGTGAAGCTTCTCTTGTTTGTGAACCTCGCCCCGGTGACATCTCATCCCACCCGGGGCCTGTGTGACGGGCTACTCCGGGGCTCTTGTCCTCTAGCGGCTTCGGCCTGTGTTTCCGGTGCTGTTTGCTTAGTCTCCAGCTCTTTCCTTTTTGGTTACATGTTTGCACTTTATTTACAGAATGGAGACCGTTATTTGAGCCCTTTGCTGCCCCCCAGAAGGACCAATAATCTATCTGTAAATAATGAAGCGAGTAGGCGGCTGTGGGGGTTTGCAGCCATAAGGGAGACTGGAACTCTAATTATTCCATATAAGGATCGGAGAACTATCACTCCAGCAAGTAGATCCGGCCCTCATCTCTCTCATTAATACATTCTCGCACCAGGGGGACAATGTCCACGCGAACCCCACTACCCACAGTGAATGAACGAGACACAGAGAATGTAAGTGATTCGCATTGTGATGTATTGCTGCTGCTACTCGGGACACACACCTGTTATTTTGCATTAAAAATTATCCATTTTAAAACCTGGCCGGCGACCAAACCTATAACCGTATAAATATATAAAAGCTTATGTTCAAAATGATTCCGGTAGGTGGTCACTCATTTAAAATCACAGTGATAAGAATTTTCCAAAATCTCCCAGGTTGTGTTGCGTGATTTCCCCCACAGTCTTGAGACGACAATTCTGCAGCGCAAAGTTGGTGTGAGTTACAGTTCTCCAACTTGGGAGTATTCTGGTGTGAGTTCTAGTTCTCCAATTTAGTAATCAAGTAAGAGGTAAGTTTCCCAATTGGGTCGCCAGGCTTATTATGTGGAGATATATGTAGAGAAGGTTACAAAGGAGTTAAATGGGGCATCCCCCACATCCCCCTCTCTTTCCAGCTACACTTGCCCCCCGATAATGGACTGTTCTCACCAGATCCTGCGTTCCAGTCTTTCCTCAATGGTACAATTGGGCACGATCACTTAGTAACAGGTCACTTAGCGCTGGATCCGATAGCATTTTCGTGATATCTCCACTTTACAAATACCTCTTTCCTAACATCCAAAATGGCGCCTGATGTGTCTCAGTGTGTGCGTTTCACTGCGAGCGTAAAAATCCGAAATTTGCTCACACAACGAATCCCAACAATTTACCGATTTTTACGGTTTCACGATTTACAGAGTCCCGGCAGCCTGCCTATTTTCAAGATTTTGGGGTAAATTCACCTAACATGTTGTTTCAACTAGGGATGCGCCGAATACCTAAGTGGATCCTAATTTGCATATGCAAATTAGGGGCATAAGGTTGAAACTAGGGATGCGCCAAATCCAGGATTCAGGCTTTTTCAGCAGCATTCGGCCAAATCCTGGTGCATGGCCAATTCAAATCCTAATTTGCTTATGTAAACTAGGTGTGGGAAGGGAAATCACGTGACTTTTTACAAGCAAGTAAACATTTTTTCAAACCTTTTCCATCCCTTCTCCTAATTTGCATATGCAAATTCACAAAGGATTCAGGGATTCATCCCCAGTTGAAACTAAATTTTTGGTCAATATACCACAAAATCGTGAAAATCATCAGGCTGCCGGGACTCCGTGAATCGTGAAAATCTATAAATTGCTGGGATTCAGTGTGAGCAAATTCTGAGTTTTACGCTCTGCAGTGGAACGCACGCACTGAAGACCCATCAGGCGCCATTTTGGATGTTCGGAAAGAGGTATCTGTAAAGTGGATCCAGCGCTAAGTGACCTGTCACTAAGTGATGGTGCCAACTGTACCTTTGAAGAAAACCCGGAACGCAGGTGAGAGCAGTCCATTATTGGGGGGCACGTGTAACTGGAAAGAGAGGGGGTGTGGGGGATGCCCCATTTAACCCCCTTGTAACAGTCTCTACATATAACTCCACATAATATGTCTGGCATCCCAATTGCTTGGTTAATAAATTGGAGAACTATAACTCACACCAACTTTGCTCTATTATCGTCGCAAGACTGTGGAAATCACTCAATACAACCTGGGAGATTTTGGAAAATTCCCATTACTGGGATTCTAAATAAGTGACCACCTACCTGAATCATTTTGAAAATTATCTATTATATTGTTTTGTTTGGTCGGCCAGTTTTTAAATGGATAATTTTTAATGTAAAATAAGATTTGTGTACCTTCAGAGTAACTTGGTCTCCAAATACACCTTCAATCAATGTTTTACTTTTTGTTATGCTCGAAAGGACCTTGGGGATGTAAGGTGCGTTTCTGACCAGGTAAAGAGATTTCTCCTTGATGCCAAATTACCTCAATTAATTCTCGTTCTCAGGGCCGTTACTGCTGTGGGTACAATACTATCATGTCCTGGACCCAGGGAAAGGAGCCTTTTCACTAGAGACCTGAACCTTTCACTCTGATCTAGTCGTTTAAACATTTTCTGCTTCAAATCTCTGAGATGCAACATTTGGTCTGGGTTCCTTTAGCTCAGTGAATATCCCTGTATCCACCATAGATTGTTTTGGCAGAAATAGAAAGTCATGAGCAAAAGAAACAAAACAAATAAACAGATGGAATAAAATAACACAAGGTATCCTAAAACGTCACAATGTGGAATGAGCCATAAAATAGTTACAAAATACAATCAATTAAAACATCTGATACATATGTATTGCAAGGTCCAATAGAGAATAAATAACATATAAAGCTCACGAGCAACATATTGCCCCAAACCATTGAATGTTGCTCCTAGTGCTGTTTATTTTTCAGTTCCTGGTTATGAGGCAAGTTTTGGTTACATTAAAGGGGTTTGTCCACCTTCCAAACATTTTTTTTTTTTTAATTCACTTGTTTTCAGATTGTTCCCCAGATATAGACTTTTTTTCAATTACTTTCCATTATTTATTTTTTACTGTTTTTCCAAAATCTAAGTTTAAAGTTAAATGTTCCTGTTTCTGGTGTCTGAGTCTGACAGCTCAGTAATTTAGGTGCAGATTCTGAACTGTTACAATTTTGCAACATTTAGTTGATACATTTCTCGGCAGCATCTCTGGAGTATTAGTAACTATTGTATCAATTCTAACCGCAACTATTGTATCAATTCTAACAGCTGCCTTTAATGAAACCCAGAGATTCTGCTCAGCAGGGACAAAGATAAGAAATGTATCAACTAAATGTATCAATTTAGAGCAGTTTACAGGGTCGGTGACCCCCTCTCAGAGCTGCTTTAGAAAAGCAGAAAAATGACACTTTACACTTCAATATTAGAAAAACGGTGACACATAGAAATAAGTTTGTAGTGTGCATTTAAAATCAAGTCCCCCAGCAACCAGTGTGACTCAGTAGTAAGACCAGTGTGCACTTACCCATAAGGGCTGGGACACACTGGGCGATTTGGGGAGATTCATTTTCCGAAGTTGCCTCATGAGGAAAACTTTGGGCGACTTCGGAAAATGAATCACTGCGTGTTATTAGCGCAGGCGATTTTTTTATTTTATCCAGGCCCAGAGTGAGGGGAGGCATTCGGGGAGAAAAGTCGTGGCGATTAGTCGCCAGGCGACTAAATGTCCCTATATCACCCAGTGTGTCCCAGCCCTAACTTAGGAGCTCTAGTGGGAAAGCTGGGAGCTTTTAAGCCCCGGGAAAGCTGGGAGCTTTTAAGCCCCAGTCAACAAACATACACCTGTGAATAATTTCCTTCCTACACTATTAGAATTTTAGCTTTGTAGTGCATTTAAAATCAAGTCCCCCAGTAAACATGTGACTGAGTAATAAGACCATAGTGCACTTCCCATTAACTCAGGGGCTATATTGAAATAGCAGAGCTTTTTAGCCCCAAGCCAATTAACATACATCTATAAGTGATAACCTGTTTTAAAGGCTATATATATGTGGGCTCCTCAGCATGGAGAAGTCATCTAGCCTTTTGTGTTGGACATTGGCAATGGTTTATTGCTTTCTTGTAGATGATTTGCATGCTGTGAGCCATGAAAGGCATCTGCACGGTTTTGAGAGGCAGTTTTGGGTCGAGCCTATTCTCGTGACTGCGGCAATTAAAACCTAGTAACATTGTCATGTGCCATTGCATGCACATCTGTATCTTGCACCCTGTGACAATACACTGCACGGTTTTTTCTGGGTGCAGTGGAGGAGACTGGTTTCCCCAGAGTAAAGTGGCCATAGACGCACAGATAATATTGTACAAAACAAATTTTCGTACAATATTCGGTGCGTGTATGGTGGGAAAAGAGCCGACCGATATTGGCAGAAAACTTGGATATCTGTCGGCTCATCGATCGGGCTGGATGGAAAATTTTGATTGGGCTCCTTTGAAGGGACCTGAACATCGGCCATTGTTAGTGCTGAATCATCAGATACAGGTAGAATTCTAATGTTTCTAACTGTATATCTGACGATTCAGCTCTACACGTGTGTATTGAAACTAACCATCCTTCTTGGAAAGTAATTGTAATTGTTACGTCTATTGCCGTTTTAGCTCAAAAGGACTGAAAGATAAACTGCACAGGGCCTGCTGTCCAATGGGAATGGTACATTGACCCTGAGCCTTAATTAAAACAAATGCGCGAGTGCTTTTAGTTGCTCTTTAATCTGAAACCTTAAATGTCATTCAATCCTTAATCTTAATGGCATCATTTCAAGACAAATGTTGATCACGTAGTGGTATTCTGCTTGTCGTGGAAACATTTCCTTGCTTTGAAATGTCACCAGCATTCTTTATAATAATCTTTAATGTTTGTAATGTCTCACTGTAAATTAGATATAAATTAGATGTAAATTAGTTATAGGATAGATACAACGATGCAGATATTATGCTGCTACATTGTTTATTAACATGATTAACATGTATCGAGCTGTGGGCTCTTTCAAGTGTTACATTTCAAACTCAATCAAATCTATTAAAGGTGTTGTTACTCCACCCCCCTCAAACCATAGGTGCAGTCCAATGAAGTGGGAGGCAACTGCTGTGCGGATCATTCTCAGCCTTGCCTCTTGTGATATGTGCAAAGGTTCCGTTGAAAGTCCATCAAGTGCATTAAAGGTTACACTTGTGCCCAGTACTGCAAATTGCCTACTTGAGTCCAAAGTTCTCATACATGTACAATCTCAACATGAACAAGGCATGACAAATAATTTGAAGGAAGGGGGTAAACTTAACTGAGGACATAAAGTCAGGAACAGGATACAGACAAGTTTTGGCTCAGCATATCACGAAACTTGGAAGCTTCACTGTAAATTTAGAAAAGCTGGGTAGTTTATGGTGGGTAGTCTTCTCACATTAGTAGGTCATTGGGAGTCTGGATTTGAAATGTGTGTAATTGCTAGTCTAAAAGTTTGTGTTGATTATTCCTCAACAACAAAAAAAAGGAGAAAATGCACAGGATAGATATCAGAAGACTGGTAACCTCTGTAGTTTACAATGGGAGTCTTCAGAACTTGTCTGTTAAACTACAGTAGTACTGATCTGTTAGCTACCATGTATCCTGTGCTTGAATGGCTGTCCCCATGGCTACACAGCAGCTTGTTTCTATAAACTATAGTAGTACTTATTTGTTATCTACTGTGTATCCTGTGCTTGAATGGCTGCCCCCATAGCTACACAGCAGCTTGTTTATATAAACGATAGTAGTACTTATCTGTTATCTACTATGTATCCTGTGCTTGAATGGTTGCCCCATGGCTACACAGCAGCTTGTTTCTATAAACTATAGTAGTACTTATCTGTTATCTACTGTGTATCCTGTGCTTGAATGGCTGCCCCCATGGCTACACAGCAGCTTGTTTATATAAACTATAGTAGTACTTATCTGTTATCTACTGTGTATCCTGTGCTTGAATGGCTGCCCCCATGGCTACACAGCAGCTTGTTTATATAAACTATAGTAGTACTTATCTGTTATCTACTGTGTATCCTGTGCTTGAATGGTTGCCCCATGGCTACACAGCAGCTTGTTTATATAAACTAAAGTAGAGTTTCTGAAGCAAACACACCAGTTTACTAGGACAGGGCAACACTACATGGCAAGATTACATTACAAAAAAAAAATTCTACTTAACAAAAAAAAACCCATCAAAGCAGTTTTAACTTTATATTTGCAAAGTCTTTATTAAGAAATTACATACTGATTCTCTGCTTGCACTCCTCTTCAGAAACGGCGACAGGGCAACGATCCATCGTGCGGTGCTCGATTTCTCCTCCCTGCCTTCTGTAGGAGATAGCCAGGGAGGAGAAATCGAGCGCCGCACGATGGATCGTCGCCCTGTCACAATTTCTGAAGAGGAGTGCAAGCAGAGAATCGGTAAGTAATTTCTTAATAAAGACTTTGCGAATTTAAAGTTAAAACGGCTTTGGTGTTTTGTTTTTTTTTAAGTAGAAACAAATTTTTTTTTACTTTTTTTTTTTTGTTACTGGTCCTTTAAGGGTAAAATTGCATAGAAGATTGAAATGCACTGACTAGTGAAGGATGTTTTTTTTTTTTTATCCAAGTTTCACTGTGAAAATGACTCCCATAGACTCTTATCAGTGAAAACTGTCGCACTTCAAAAGAAATTGAGAATAAAAATGCACATTTTGCCGCAAAAAGTGATGCCCATAGACTTTAAAGGAGAAGGAAAGCTCCAAGACAGTTTATTGCCAACAGATTAGCCACAATAGTGCAAGCAAGAACGCTATATTTATTCTGCAGAATACTTTACCATACCTGAGTAAACAGCTCTAGACAGAAGGATAGAAGCTGCCATATAAGCTTGGTGTGACATCACTTCCAGCCTGAGTCTCTCCCTGCTCACTTACAGCTCTGAGCTCAGATTACAGCAGGGAAGGGAGGAGGGAGCGGAGAGGAGCAAACTGAGCATGCTCACGCCCTGCCCTGGAGGTTTAAGCTGAAAACAGGAAGTCTGATACAGAAGCCCATGAGTACACAATAGAAGGAAAGAAATGCGGTCTTTCTTTTGACAGAGGACTCAGAGCAGCATCACTTTGAGGGTTTACTGGTGTATTTATATAGACCTTTCTGATGAAGCTTACTTAATTTTAGCCTTTCCTTCGCCTTTAATGGGTGAAAAATTTGTTGCATGTGCCTTACTCTTCCTGCCCTATGCTCCCTGTGTGTGCCATACTCTGCCTTCCCTGTGCTTCTGTGTGTGCCTTACTCTTCCTGCCCTATGCTCCCTGTGTGTGCCATACTCTGCCTGCCCTATGCTCCCTGTGTGTGCCATACTTTGCCTTCCCTAGGCTCCCTGTGTGTGCCATACTTTGCCTTCCCTAGGCTCCCTGTGTGTGTCATACCCTGCCTTCCCTGTGCTCCCTGTGTGTGCCTTACTCTTCCTGCCCTATGCTCCCTGTGTGTGCCATACTCTGCCTGCCCTATGCTCCCTGTGTGTGCCATACTCTGCCTGCCCTATGCTCCCTGTGTGTGCCATACTCTGCCTGCCCTATGCTCCCTGTGTGTGCCATACTCTGCCTGCCCTATGCTCCCTGTGTGTGCCATACTCTGCCTGCCCTATGCTCCCTGTGTGTGCCATACTCTGCCTGCCCTATGCTCCCTGTGTGTGCCATACTCTGCCTGCCCTATGCTCCCTGTGTGTGCCATACTCTGCCTGCCCTATGCTCCCTGTGTGTGCACCATACTTTGCTTTCCCTATGCTCCTTGTGTGTGTGCACCATACTCTACCTGCCCTATGCTCCCTGTGTGTGTCATACCCTGCCTTTACAATGCTCCTGTGTGTTCCTTACTCTTCCTGCTCTATGTTCCCTGTGTGTGCCATACTCTGCCTGCCCTATGCAGGAAGGAGGAGGCATATGGATTTAAAGGCATGTCTTAATAAACCTTTTACACGCATGAGTGAGGGGTCATATCCCTGTATAAAATTTTTTAAAAAAAGCAAGATGTGAATAGTGATTGTTCTTTAGGTTTTGCACAGGTGTTTAATACATACTCCCTTTATTTGTTCTTGTAATTTAGCACACTTCTCATGGAGATGGACGGCAAGATGTACCCTCCCGCTCTGGTCGCCAGGGAGCACGCTCTAGAAATTCAGTCGCATCATGTGCTGATGAACAACCACATATTGGGAATTATCGACTTCTTAAAACAATAGGCAAAGGAAACTTTGCAAAAGTTAAACTTGCTCGGCACATCCTCACTGGCAGAGAGGTATGGTATTTTCCAAAAATTTGCAGCACTTTAGATTCCCTTGCTCTTTGCTGTGATTTCTTTATGGTATCTCTTAGGCTCCCAGTCAATATGAAACCTACACATTGTCAGGTCAGACTACCAGCAAGAACCAAATATAATGTGCAGACAAACCGCATCCTGCACACCGCTATACCTGAAACTTCTTACTCCCATTATTAAAACAGAAATCTGGAATCAACAGCACATCTCACATTTAACAGTGATAATGTAGATAAATCCACAAGGAATAAGGATGCATAAATGATCAATGTGCAAAGGAGACTTATCAGAGAGAAAACTCTGCAATTGAAGAAACACTAAACTATGAATGTGATTCCTCATCCAAATATTTGAAAGTGTTGATTCGCCACTATTCAGTGTTTTGTATTTTATTATTTGGTTCAAAATTGGACAGTACAGTTTAACATAAAAAAATGTCCTATACTTTTTCTGTAGGTGGCAATAAAGATTATTGACAAAACTCAGTTAAACCCCACTAGTCTACAAAAGGTAAGACCACTCTTCTTGCACCATATGCAATTCTTACCACTGTTTAAGCCATTTTCTTTCTTATTAATAATTTGCTGAGATACAAAGCATTTCCCTAGAAGTTTGCTGTTATATCATTAAAATAATGGATTTTTTAAGGTGCAGTGTAAACCATCAAAACAAAATGATTTCAAATTGCTCAGTGATTTTCTAAAGCTGGCCATAGATGTTGAGATTTTTAAAAGATCAGATCCTGATCGTGAGACCAATATCTTCTCAGAACGATCGTACGATCGTACGAATTTACCATCAACTAAAAAGACCAATTTGGCAGGAAAACAAAGGGGAGCTGCCTGCTTGGCCCTGCAAACATAGAGAGATTGCACTGGGGCCGACAAAGATTTTTTGACCTGGCCGATCAATTTCCCGACAGATGTCGGCCGAAAAATCGTAAGATGTACGATCGTTCGAATACCACTAACCGCACGATAATTTCGAAGGATTGGTCGGACTTCCCTAAAATCGGTCGTTCGGCAAGAAGAATCGTCGCGTCTATGGGGACCTTAAGGTCTTCTGCAAATTCCTATGCTGACTCAGACTTTCACACTGTTGTGCAAACAACTTGGTATTCACAATGAAAAACTAAAATCTCAAACTGATTGGCTTTAACTGCCTATTCTCCAGTAGGGAGATCGCTAAGAAGAGGGCCCAAAGTAGAGCAAGATGGCGCTCAACAACCCAGCTGCTCGGTATCTGAATTTGTCAGACTCAAAAAGCTACTGTTGTTTGGGGGGAAGAGTGTCTGGAGGGAAGACTGAAGGGGGATAGGGTTCTTCTCAGGCTTTCATTTAACTTTGAATTCTGAAAGATGCTTAAAGAGGTTGATCACATTCCAAACACTTTTTTTTTCAGTTCAGTTGCTTTCCATGTTTTATTTGAATTGAAGTTTCCTGTCTGTCGGTCTGACAGTTTAGTAATCCAGGTGCAGAATCTGAAATGTTACAATTTGCTGCATTAGTTGATAAATTTCTCAGTATATCTTTTTGTATTCATACATATTTTTAGTTTTTGGTGCTACTGTTCCTTTAAAGGCAAAGGCAGTCAAGCTGTTTTGCTGTCTGAACAGAATGACCTATGACCATAATCGCACGAAGTTTCAGAATGAAGAATCATCAATTTTGTTCAGGCGACATCTCTTATGTCCTTGAAGACCTGCACTCAAAAGAGTTTGTTGGCTGCTCAAGGCACAAAGGAGCTGCAAGGGTGAATGGGGGGGGGGGGGGATGGAAAGGGAATGCTGGCACAAATGCAATGTTTTTGGCCAAAACATTATTCTGAGCCGCTGCACTAACAGCCAACCACCTGCTTCAAGAGAACTGGTATTTAAATGGGTTATGTAACAAGCAATCTTGAACTCGTTGGTAAAAGTAATAATTTGGTATTTTTGGTAAATGCTTTGATAATTACAGAGACATACACTTAACATTCTCTTTTATTTATAATTAGGTATATTCTTTATTTAAATTTTTTTTTAGTGTTTAAAGATATTGGGTATAGTGTTGAATTGACAACTTTGCTATCCACAAATGCGTGCTGGGACCTATTTAGATGAGATGTGACAAATTACCAAGGCTCAATTAGTTCCTCATTTGACTTAACTGTATACATCCCAATTGTTACTACCAAGCTGTGTCCCCTTTTCACAGTCTTAAAGTAGAACTAAAGCTTAAATTAAGAAGTAGGCTAGAAATGTTGTACATTATGTTTTGGGCTTCTGTACAGCCCAAGGCAACCACAGCCCTTTAGCAGTAAAGATCTGTGTCTCCAAAGATGCCCCGGTAGCTCCCCATCTTCTTTTCTGCTGATTCACTGCACATGTTCTGTGCTGCTGTCACTTACTGAGCTTAGGGACCGACACAATATACAGTACACATAGAATAGAAATGTCACAATATAAGGCTGATTAGTAATTAATACAGATAATTACTACATGGCAGCACAGAAACCAGTGCAATTAGCATCAGAATTTAATAATCAGCCCTGTAGCATCAGCTGATATTACAGGGGAACCTCATTTTCTGCTGGATAATTAGTGACGAGCCCTAAGCTTAGCTTCTCAACAGCCAATCAGAGCCCACTGAGCATGTGAGTGTCACAGACACTTTCCAAGATGGTGACCCCCTGTGACAAGTTTGAAGTCCTGGATCATTGCTGCTATTGACAAGCTGAAACTTTAGGCTGCTGAAATAAGTTTGGTATATAAAATATGGCATTTTGAGCCATATTCATTTTTAACGTTTAGTTCTCCTTTAACCTCCCCCATTAGAGAGACCCACAATTTGGGAACATTATTTTACAAAGCCTTACCTGTCTTTACATTGCTTTTCATGATGAATGAAATTCAAACATTTTATTTAAAAGTTCTTGACGTTTGAAACATAAACCGTTTGTTTCATGCATTTTCTCCTTCTCTATTTCTACAGTATAATCAATTCCAACTAACCACGGGCTGACTTTGTCATGCTCATACCTAAGGCCATGTAACACTTTTTAGTGTCATTTTACGCCTAAACACCTCCATATGACAGAAAGCTCAATGTAACATTTTTGCTTGGTCAACAGTTCTTTGGATTAATATCCTGTTCCTTTTGTTAAAAGGAAAAGGGTATTTGATTTAATTAAACAAGATGCAAGTTCCTGTGTGAGCAATGCTGGTTTTTTTTAATGTTAAAATTTATTTATTTATTTTTTTTTTTTTTACAAATGTAGGGTTTACTTTTTTTTATCCTTCCTTTAAGTACTAGCTGTTAAGCAAAACCCTTGTCGACTTATTGGTTAGTCCTTGTATAGGGCCAAACTATGGCATACCAGATTAACAGATTGTGGTTGACAGCCCTAATACAGATTAATACTGTTCTTGTTTACTATGCATTTTTATTAAAATTACAAATTGATTTTCTACATGTCTCAAGTATTTTTAATTTTTAACCAACTTAAAAAATTCTTATTTGCTTTATTAAATGTTTGTTCTCAAAGAGTTTCCTGCATACCCAACTGACCAATGAAAATCATTATTGGATTTGAATATCGTTTTGAGTAATTACATTTCTTGTTTTAATGTAAACTATCTTTTAGCTTTTCAGGGAAGTAAGAATAATGAAGATTTTGAATCATCCAAATATAGGTAATGAATTATCAGTTAGAGCTAGACCAATATTTTTACCAAGATATATGAACTTCGATTATAGCAACTACAAATGTATATTTTTCTGACTTTTTGGAAATGGTTTGGTGGCAATGCAGAAACAATAGCATGTGGCTATATTTTCAGCCCTGTGGTACTCTTGTTGAAATCCCTTACCATTTATAACGAGACGCTGACTAAATCGGCAACCTCATCTGTGGATGGTTGCATCACTCGCCTCCTGTGCCTTTCACTGATTGGATTAGTGGATTTATAGTCAATCACTGAATGGGTGGGAAGGCTCTATTGCAAGTTTCAGCCACCCCAGTCTGATAAACTGAGTGTGCCAGATTTTAACATTTAGGTCAGAGACACACTGTCAGATTCGGGGAGATAAGTCGTCCGGCGACAAATCTGCTCTTCTTCGGGGCGACTAATCTCCCCGAACTGCCTTCCCGTCAGCTAGAATGTAAATCGACGGCGGGATGGCACTCGGAGCACTTTGTTTTCCGAAGTCGTCCGAAGTTTCCTCGTGTGGGGTCATCATAGGGGGTCCAGCAGTGGACAGTCATCAATCCATAAGGGCAGAGACACATGGGGAGATCAGTCGTTTTGAAGAAGAGATTTGTCAGCGGGTGTCTAATCCCCCCAATTTAACAGTGTGTCTCTGCCCTTATGGATTGATGACTGTCCACTGCTGGACTTCCTATGATGACTCCAGCGGAAGAAACAAATCAAGTTTCTAGTTCTGACAGCAGAGGAAAGCATGTGCAGAGATGTGAGAAATTAATCTGAAGTTGCTGGGTCTCCGTTTGTTTAAAGTAACTGGAGGGAAAAGCTGCTTTAGAAAGTTATACAGTGTAAATCCAGTGACTGTTTTTTCTTTTAACCATCCCACTATATTTGGAAGCACTGACAAGGAACAAAATCTTCCCAAGGTAGCAGCTTTGGAGAAAGTTACTTAGATGAAATGGCATTGCAAGCAATCATTTCATTGAAGTTCAAGCATTCCAACATTGAGTAATACACTGTGAATAAAGGCTGTTTTTTACAGTATTCTTTAGTAATGTGTTCAGTATATCTATCCAACACCCTGGATACATATAAAGGTTGTCTCTATCCCTTCCTTCTCCTGAACTGGCCGTTCATGTGCCCCTCTGTCTATTCTAGACATGACTTTCCCATTTTCAGAATATTCAAATAGTCAGAAATGTTCCTTGTTTTGTTTGTCATATTGCAGCTCTGTAATTAATGTTAAACTGATGGTTTTAAGGAACATAACTGCAGATTTATCTAAATACATATTGATTTGTGCAATCTTTCTCTTTGCAGTTAAATTATTTGAAGTAATTGAAACAGAAAAGACACTCTATTTGGTGATGGAGTATGCAAGTGGAGGTAAGTATTTAGTACATTTCCAAAAGTATAGATAGTTGCAGGGAAAACGGATAAAGAATAAGATTTAGTTGCCTGGGGCCAAAAGGGCTGGGGAAGAAAAAGGGGGCAATTTAAAAAAAAAAAAAAGGGGGGGGCAGGGGATGTTGGTCCAGTATACCCCTTTTTCAATATAAGTTAAATTAAAGAGAATTCAACCCTGTATATAAAAAAAAACCAGTAGCCCCCACCCCAGGTAGACCGTCCTCCCACCAGGCTAACTGCCCCCCTGGGGAAATGCCCCATACTTTATACTTACCCCTCTGCGCACATTCCACGCATCCATCTTCCGGGTCCTCGGTAAGTTGACTGGGAGATCGGCAATCTCCGTCCAATTTGGCGTATGCGCAGTTGTCGCAAACCGGCAAACTGCTCCAAATGCGCATGCGCTGACATACCGATCTCCCAGTCAGCTTACCGAGGACCCGGAAGATGAATGCGTGGAACTCCGCTGGCAGAATCTGTGCCGAGGGGCAAGTATAAAGTATGGGGCATTTCCCCTGGGGGAATATTTTTACAATATAACCTTAAAAGAGAATAAAAACTCCGGATTATCTATCGTAGCTAGTATTTTATGAAATGGCCCAGTTGTTTTGTTTCCCCACATCCAGCAACCATATGCTGCTTATGATAGAGCAGCCCTTTTCCTAGACCCAGACTTGACTTTATGCATGGACAGTGCACTCAGTGCTTCAGGATTTAGGGTACTTGTTAATCATGTACATCGAAGTGGTGAAAGAATGGGAGGAAAAGCACCATTCCATTTGAAACTAGAAGGCATGTTATGGATGCTGGGCTCATACAGCACAGCATCCATATATGGTAAAATTAGATGTCTGTTAACTTGACCGGTTACTAAGTTCTCTAAGTCAAGCATTTCCCCTCTTATCTTGTTTTTCTAGGTGAAGTTTTTGACTACTTGGTTGCACATGGAAGAATGAAGGAAAAAGAAGCAAGAGCTAAATTTCGCCAGGTGAGAAAACTAAAGACTTTAGAATGCTTCAGAAACTATCTGAGATTCTGTGATCTTATGAGAAATATTAGGAACTAATACAGGAATTTCTGCTTAAAAAATGTATTTTTAACATTAAATTAGAAAAGTCAAATTTATTTCATACTATATTTTAGTGTAATTGGTTTAAAACAAAAAAAAAAATGTCAAGGTTTTTAAATAGGATTTGTAACTCTCCTAAAGGCCATAAATCTCAATTCATATAAATTTGTATCTCCTAGAAAATCCAGGTAGCATGGAAGCAATTTTTTCAATGATATTTAATATTTATTTTATTTTTGTTTCTAGATAGTGTCTGCTGTGCAGTATTGTCACCAGAAGCAAATTGTTCACAGAGACCTCAAGGTAAGAAAAATAGCTTTCTTGAAAATACTAATGAACGTAAAAAGCCTTTAAAAGTGCAACATTTTATTTTAAACATTTTACATGTTTTGTGACTGTTTAAGTAGAGTTAAAAAAAAAAAGTCTTCCTTTGGCATTTAAACTCTCTTAAAGGAACAGTAACACAAAAAATTACTGTTTTAAAATGAAATAATAATTTAGTGTTGCCCTGTGCAAATTTCTGGGGGGTTAGTCAGAGTGGAAAATGAATCGGTGATGGTATGAAAATAAATATATGCAATAATAACAATTACATTGAAACCTGTGAATTCAGTCTGTTTTCGTCTGTCATAGCATTTTTATTTGAACCTTAGAAATAGGCAAGATATGAAGGCAAACTATTCAGAAACCATGGAAGATAATAATGAAAACCAACTGTAACAGTTAGTCAGAAATAAAGGCTGTCTTTGATCATATGATTCACATGGAACCAGTAATTACAACCTCTCTGCAAGGGCAATCCACTTGCTTCACTAACTACTGTATTGTTGCTTTTTTATACAGTGTGATTTGAGATAAACGTAGATGGAATTTGATAAGGGTGTTCCAATGTCTGGGACCCCCCAAATTTACAACAGTAGGTTGTTTGAATTAATAGCCACCAATTGATTAGATCATAAGAGTCAATGCACAGCCTTCAGATTAGTACTGATGAAGTCCTCACATGAATGGGGTTTAGGGCAGAGACGCACGCTCCGATTTGGGGATATTAGTCGCCCAGCGACAAATCTCCTCTTCTTCGGGGGGACTAATCTTCCGAACTGCCTTCCCGCCAGCTAGAATGTAAATTGCTGAGAGGATGGCACTCTGAGCACTTCATTTTCCGAAGTTGCCGCACAAGGATACTTCAGGCAACTTCGGAAAATGAATCGATCAGTGTGCCACCCCGCCGTCGATTTACATTCCAGCCGGCTGGAAGGCAATTCAAGGAGATTAGTTGCCCAGTGACAAATCTCTTCTTCGGGGCGACTAATCTCCCTGAGTCTGACCGTGTGTCTTTGACCTTAAACCTGCCCTGTAGTTATCTGATAATCCCAACCAGCAGCTCATAATGACTAGTGTATAACTAGTGCCTAATCTACAAGTACATTTTCTGTTTGTTTTAATGTTGTATATGTTTAATGGCCATTTATAGAGAATATTATGTGCTGATTATATCCTTTTACATCTGTGTCCCAATAAACTCTGCAGGCTGAAAATCTTCTACTGGATGCAGATATGAACATTAAAATAGCTGATTTTGGCTTTAGCAATGAATTTACTGTTGGCAACAAACTGGACACTTTTTGTGGTAGCCCTCCATATGCTGCTCCAGAGCTCTTCCAAGGAAAGAAATATGATGGTCCTGAAGTAGATGTTTGGAGTCTTGGTGTTATTCTGTATACCCTAGTAAGTGGGTCTTTACCCTTCGATGGACAAAATTTGAAGGTGAGTTTCTGTTCTACTGCTTGCATAACTCTTCAGTATCACTGGATAGCAAAGAGAAAGTGATTACTGCTGCTCAGCATGCACATTGCCTGACTTAACCGCTGTACATGCAGCAAATTTGATTAGACGTTAAACAAATGTGAAAGTACAGATTCTAAATATCTTGTTTTTAAAATGCACGTCTTTTGTGCCTGGTAGTTTGCTTTACTTCGCCTAAAAATCTAACTTCAAGTAGAAGGAAAGGCATATTAAATTGGGGATGCCAAAAGTTAGGCACCCCAAGTGATTGTATTTACTTACCAGACACCACAGAACAAGCACCACAAGCCTTTCTGCTTCTTCGAATTTTCCTGATAGGAGCACCGGCCCAGGGTGTCTGGTAAGTATATACAATCACTTGGGGGTGCCTAACTTAATACCGCCTTTTCTTCTCCTTTCATATGGAAGTGCCTGGATGTCCTTTAGCAGAGACACAATTAACACGTCTCTAACCTGCCATCTCTTGACAGCAGAAGCTGCAAGCAAGCTCTAAATGCGACTTGGTTCAAATCTGTTTCTTTTTTCTAGGAATTAAGGGAACGCGTATTAAGGGGAAAATACAGAATTCCTTTTTACATGTCAACAGACTGTGAAAACCTTCTCAAGCGTTTCCTAGTTCTGAACCCAAGCAAAAGAGGCACTCTAGAGGTATGTTTTTCTAATATGTTCACTGATCTTAACCACTAGGTAGTCTAGTTTCCTCTTAAAGGGGAAGGAAACCTAGTCGGCGCAAACCCCCCACCCCCCTCCCGTTTGTTGCCCATACAATAAGTATGGAACTTCACGTCAACTTTTTTCTTAGTAAATCTATTTGTAATGGGGTTATTGACATGAAAAAGTATTGTTTTTAAAACGTGTTGGAGCAAAAGGCATCCCCCTTTTCTGGGGCTACTATTTTTTATCTGCAGTTTGTATAGTACACAATTTAGAAGAAAGTAAGATGAATTGATGATCACAGTGGGAATAGAGATATAGTTAAAAACCTTTACTTTTAACTGAACACTGTTGATAAATAATTTTATAGATGCAGCCATGGTGAATCTGTGAATCATTTATATGTATTCGATCTACATTTTTGCAAAATGTGTGTTTTATGAAGAAAATTTTGCCAATTGAACCCATTGTTTTTTTTTTTCTATTTTTGCTAAAGCAAATAATGAAGGACAGATGGATCAATGCAGGACATGAAGAGGAGGAACTGAAACCATTTGTGGAGCCTGTATTAGATATTGCAGATCAGAAGAGAATTGGTAAATATATGTTTTATAAAATTAAGTCATTAAAAATGCCTCCTATGTTCTAACAATCTAGGCACAAAACTGAACATTACCTTCTAACCAGTTTGAAAGTGATTTTTTTTGAGTTCTGCATTTGGCTTTGACTAGGCAGGAAGAATATTTAACCAGATCTTTAAAGGGGGTATTTGCCAAATTCATGAAAAGGAAATCAGACCATGAACAATTACATTTCAACTTTCCCTTTTGCAGACATCATGATAGGAATGGGATATTCTAAAGAAGAAATCCAAGAATCCCTTAGCAAGATGAAATATGATGAAATCACAGCAACGTATTTGCTTCTTGGGAGGAAATCGTCTGAGGTATGCGTGGAAAGACTTCATGTGTGTTATAAATGTAAAATTGTCATCACAGGTATAGTTCAGAAGTCAATATTTCCTGACCAGATTGCAGTAAAAAAGCAGTTATTGGTAGTCACTTATGAATCATGGTTGTCGCAGCATAATTTAGTGCTAGACTTGGCTTTGAAAAACTTAAAGGAGAACTAAACCCTAAAAATGAGTGGCGGAATTTTAGATACTGAACTTATTGCACCAGCCTAAAGTTTCAGTTTCTCAATAGCAGCAATGATCCAGAACTTCAAACATGTCACAGGGGGTCACCATCTTGGAAAGTGTCTGTGACACTCACATGCTCAGTGGGCTTTGAGCAGCTGTTGAGCTAAGCTTAGTGGTTTTGCAAATTATTAAGCAGAAAATGTTTGTCTTTAATATAAGCTGATGCTACAGGGCTGATCATTATGATGCTAGTTGCACTGGTTTCTGTGCTGTCAGGTAGTAATTAGCTGTATTAATTAATAATAAGCCTTATATTGTGACATTTATATTCTATGTACAGAGCATGTGCAGTGAATCAGCAGAAACGAAGATGGGGAGCTACTGGGGCATCTTTAGAGACACAGATCTTTACTGCTAAAGGGCTGTGGTTGCCTTGGGCTGGTACAGAAGCCAAAACATAATGTACAATGTTAACATGGGTATCCATGGGTGTGCTCTCATACAGATCTCATACTGACAGTGTCATGCGAATGATCTTTGTCTGCTAATGCAGAAGTGTTCATACATTTTTGACTTCTTAAAGCAAGTGAAGCACGGTGTCTGTGTGCAGTTTCTGCTCTGTCTTAAAGGTACAGTTCAGTGTAAAAACAAAAACTGGCTAAATAGGCTGCACAAAATAAAAAATGTTTCTAATATAGGTATTTAGTCGAAAATGTAGTGTATAAATTCTGGAGTGACTGGATGTCTAACATAATAGCCAGAACACTACTTCCTGCTTTTCAGCTCTATAACTCTGAGTTAGTCAGTGACTTTAAGGGGGGCCACATGGGACAACTGTTCAGTGAGTTTGCAATTGATCCTTAGCATTCAGCTCAGATTCAAAAGCAACAGTTATGAACCATGTGGCCTCCCTCTCAAGTCACTGATTGTTACTGCCTGGTATCCAATCAGCAAGAGAGCTGAAAAGCAGGAAGTATTGTTCTGGCTATTATATTTGACATCCAGTCACTTTATTCCTTTATTCTTTACATTTTCGGCTAACTATATTAGAAACATTTTTTATTTTGCACAGCCTATCTATTTACCCAGTTTTTATTTTTATACAGAACAATTCCTTTAAAGAAAGCTGCAAGCTCATTTAAGATTGAGCTACTGGTTATCCCCTCTCTTAAGTAGAATGGCAACATACAACATTACTTCTTTAGTTAGTCTTTAGTTCTCCTTTAAAACCACGGCAAAGTTTTATTTTTACTTTTTTTTTGCTTGGACTAGTAATGGTTATTAGCAACTGTTCCTGTTCATGCAACATCATACTTGTACAGCTTTCCTGTTCATGCAACTTCATAGCTGTTGCAGAAGTATTTTAAATGGTAGAATAGATTGTTAGCTCTTTGAGGCATTGACCTTACCCCAACTGTGCATTAAAATACATAGCACTTATTTATCGATTTGTCTGATTTATAATAACTATACCTCTGTTTTGGCTAACACTTGTAAAGCAATGAGTACATTTGTGGTGCTATCGAAATAAATAAAATATAATCGTAATGATAACACAAACTGTTCTTACTGTAATGCAGCTGGACGCAAGCGATTCAAGTTCTAGTAGTAACCTGTCACTTGCAAAGGTCAGACCGAACAGTGATTTAAACAGCAACAGTGGACAATCCCCTCATCATAAAGTACGCAGTATCTCATCTAGCCAAAAACAGAGACGGTACAGTGACCATGGTAAGTGTTTTAAGATAGAAAAAAAAAAATACTAAAAAAAAAAAATAAACATGAGAGAAATGGATTTTATAAATTATTGTAATGATTATTGAATTTAAATTTGTTAATAATTCCTGATGGTTATAATTGGGCTGAGAAGCATTAACGGTGGCCATAGACATAGGGATCCGCCATCTAGACATAGTTTGTCGCTAAACGGGCGGATCTCTCAGCGATATGCCCACATTGAAGTGGGCGATATCAGGCTAATCCGATCGCGGGCCCTAGGGCCCAAAGATTGGATCATTGTGGATCCGATGCGGTCAGACCGCGGGATCGCATAGACGCACAGATGTGCCCGTGATCCAACAGGATTTTTTAACCTGCCCGATCGAGATCTGCAGATATCGATCGGGGAGGTCTGTTGGATGGCCCCACACACTGGCCAATAAGCTGCCCACTCGGTTTGTCGACAGCTTTTAATGGCCCGTATATGGGGGCCTTTAGAGTACCTAGTTTAAACAGCCACTTACTATAACACGTTCCTCCGTCCTTGCCAAAAATCTGTGTGTACTCTAGTAGTCCCAAGTCAATTATTATGATTAATAATGTAAAGCATGTCAGTAACTCCTGCAATTATTGCTACCTCTTGGGCAAGGGTTGATGCCCCCACCCTGAAACCCATTCTCACTGCAGCAGTCATGTCTGGGGAATCACACATGTAAGTTGGCAAGGTGTTAAACTAATACTTTTATGTAAATCCTAATATCCTGTGTGGGCTCCTACTTCAGTTTCATATAGAAGATAACTATTTTTAAACAGCATTTTTTATTTCCGCATAGCATACATTACAATTAGTCTGGCTCACTGGCATAAAAAACATCTATACATACCTATACATGTATGTTCTTTTAGCTGGTCCTGCAGTTCCTCCCGTTACCGCCAACCCAAAACGAAGTCAGACTGGTACAACACACAACGATCTCAAAGAAGAAGTTGGGCAGTCTCGAAAATCAAGTAGCACTGGAAGAGGAGTGACTCCACCTAGTCCAATGCTTGGAAATGCCAACAATCCAAACAAGGCAGATATCCCAGAGCGAAAGAAGAGTTCTGTTGTTCCCACTGTAAGTGTGCTTAAAGGAGAACTAAACCCTAAAAATGCCATGTTTTATATACTGCATTTATTGCATCAGCCTAAAGTTTCAGCTTTTCAATAGCCGCAATGATCCAGGACTTCAAATTTGTCACAGGGGGGTCACCATCTTAGAAAGTGTTTGACACTCACATGCTCAGTGGGCTCTGAGCAGCTGTTGAGAAGCTAAGCTTAGGGGTTGTCGCAAATTACCAAGCAGAAAATTAGGTTGGCCTGTAATATAAGCTAATGCTACAGGGCTGATTATTAAATTCTGATGCAAATTGCACTGGTTTCTGTGCTGCCATGTAGTAATTATCTGTATTAATTACTAATTAGCCTTATTTTGTGACATATCTATTCTATGTGTACTGTATATTGTGAATGGGTCCCTAATCTCAGTAAGTGACAGCAGCTCAGAGCATGTGCAGTGAATCAGCAGAAAAGAAGATGGGGAGCTACTGGGGCATCTTTGGAGACACAGATTTTTTGCTGCTTAAGGGCTGTGGTTGCCTTGGGCTGGTACAGAAGCTCAAAACATCATGTACAACATTACTAGCTAATTCTTTAGTCTAACTTTCCTTGTCCTTTAAGGGTAGGGGCACTCTGGGCGATTCGGGGAGATTTAGTTGCCTGGCGACTAATCGCCTCGTCTTTGCGGCAACCAATCTCCCCGAACGCCTTCCTTCTCTCTTGCGCTGGCTAAAATGAAAAATCGCCTGCGCTACAGCACACACGTGATTCGTTTTCCGAAGTCACACGAAGTTAGGAAACTTCGGGCGACTTTGGAAAACGAAGAAGGCAAGTAATTAAACTATAATAAATAAACCATGAAGACCAATTGAAAAATGTTGCTTAAAATTGGGTATTCTGTAACATACTAAAAGGTGAACCACCTCTTTAATATTCTAGTTTATTCTCTCTAAGTGATTGTGTGCTGAACTATATTTGGTTATTTCTCACTAGTGTGACCTCATCTTTCCGACCTTGGCAGCAAGTATGTTGGTTGAGAAATTACATTTAATCAGACTATGAATGTTTAATAAACTGTAAATGTCAAGGGTGAAAATCCAGCTAACATCATGAGAATTCTAGCAAAACATGATTGTTCAACAAGGCTCAGAATGATCTCCCTCCATTTTAAATTGTTGACGTATGTTCAGAATAAGCCATAAAATACTGTTTTGGGATGTTTTTGTTGCAGAGTAATTCTACATCCAGCGGTATGAGTCGCAGGAATACCTATGTTTGCAACGATCGAGCGCCTACAGACCGTCATTCCGTCATTCAGAATGGCAAAGAAAACAGGTACAGAACTTTATTTCTTTTTTCAAAGCCACATCTTAAAATAAGAAAAAGGTTAATTTAAAACTCTGTACAGCATGTTAATTGAGACTGACATATTTTATAGAAAGTCTGGTTGGCAGTGGATAGAAATGCGTGTACCATCCCTTCTCTGAAATATTAAACACAGCACCTGCTGGCCAGACCTGTGCACTTATGGGAAAGTACAACATAAGCACATTTTTTATGTCTCTTCATTTACTGAGTAACCTGCACTCTGCAGCCTTTAATTGGGCCCTAGCAAATGAAAATCATAAGCCGACCTTAAAGGAGAACTACAGCTTTACCAAAGAAGTAGCTAGAAATATTTTAAATTATCTGTTGTGCTTCTGTGCCAGCCCAAGGCAACCACAGGCCTTTAGCAGTAAAGATCTGTGTCTCCAAAGATGCCCCAGTAGCTCCCCATCTTCTCTTCTGTTGATTCACTGCACATGTTCTGTGCTGTTGTCACTTACTGACTGAGGCCCACTCACAATATACAGTACACATAGAATAGAAATGTCACAATATAAGGCTGATTAGTAATTAATACAGATAATTACTACATGGCAGCACAGAAAACATTGCAATTAGCATCAGAATTTAATAATCAGACCTGTAGCATCAGCTGATATAGGCCAATCTCATTTTCTGCTGGATAATTAGTGACGAGCCCTAAGCTTAGCTTCTCAACAGCCAATCAGAGCCCACTGAGCATGTGAGTGTCACAGACACTTTCCAAGATGGTGACCCCCTGTGACAAGTTTGAAGTCCTGGATCATTGCTGCTATTGACAAGCTGGAACTTTAGGCTGGTGCAATAAGTTCACTATATAAAATATGGCATTTTACACCTTATTCATTTTTAGGGTTTAGTTCTCCTTTAAGCAGGCTGTGTGAAAGTATTGTGCTGTAAACCATTTTGGAAAAACTGGGGGTTTTCCCCACATAATTGTATTTGTGTATTTTATATAAAGCTGTGAACAGTCATTATGCTCTGTGGAATTAACTTGCCCTTTAATGTTGTACTGTCACCAGTTGTGCCAAAAAAGTCCAATGTCCTATCACTCTCCAGGTCCATGTTTTTGGTTTTTTTTTTTAAATTGAAGTTAATGTCTCCATGGTAATACTGTCAGTTGTGAAATCTAAAATGTCACACTAGACTATTATGTAGAATAATTTAAGGGGTTTTTCACCTTTGAGTAAAGTTTTAGTATGATTTAGGGAGCGATATTCTAAGACAACTTGCAGTTGGTTTTCATGTTTTATTATTTGTGGTTTTTTAGTTATACAGTTTTTTTATTCAGCAGCCATCTGGTTGCTAGGGTCCAAATAATCTTAGCAACCATGCATTGGTTTGAATGAGAATTCTAAGAGTTAACCTGAAGTGGCAGGGAAAGGTGCAGGAATCAATTTGGTGATGTTTTTTCATTTGAATTAATTGTTTTCGGGTCGATTCAATTCGTCCGAGCTGAGAATTAAATTTTATTAATACATTTCGATTGGTCGAATTTTGAATTTATGGGAGTTAAAAAAAAAACAAAAAAAAAAACACTCAAATTCAAAATTCGACCCTTGATAAATGTGCCTCCAAGTATTTATAAAGTGCCAACATGTTATGATTTTGGATCCTTGTAACCGGCTCCTGGTTGCAATAAAGAATTTATTATTGCAAATGTCGGTCAGTGATTAGAGCAATAAAATTATGTTTTAAATGTAATGTGTCCAAATATGGTGCACTGCCGTGATGATCTGTTAGCACATATTTGTTACATGCTTTTTACATCATTTACAAAATATCATGTGTTCTCCTTTGCAACTATGTTGCAACATATGTTTCTATAAACTCCTCATCTTAAAGGGCACCAATCATGACTAAAATCATTTACTAAGTAAATACACTATGTGAAAGTTCAAGAAATCTGATTTTTAAAACAGTTAGAATTGTTTGTATAATGTAAATGATCAGCTCACTATTCCTTCTGCAAGATCTCACCTATCTCCCCTGCAGTTCTAGCTGAGGCAGACATCTTGGATTTCACTGGCTCCTCCTACCTATATCTTCCCAGCCAACTGTAGCTCTGAAATCTCGCACATGCTCAGTTGAAATTCCTTTGCTTGCTTATCAACCCTTCTAAGCTATTTTCAAATCAGCCAAACCTGTGTGTTAGCTGCTGTTCAGTAGTGCTGCCACCTGCTGGAAATTAATGTGTGCCCTTCATTTGCATAATAACATCACCAGCAGGGGACAAGATAGGGAAATCTCCTGATACTTCTAGTGGAGGAGTTTACTTTAACAAGGCATTCTGGGTAGAATACTCAAAGCAGTGTTACAATCTGAGCATGCTCCTGAAATTTGCATATTAGAGTCTCTGTTATAGTCACAGTATGGCCTCCCTCAGTGAAAGAACCCATTTGACAAAGTAAGGGATTTTTTTAAAACCTGCAGTTTTTTCAAAAAACTATATATGTAGTTTGATTAAACGTGTTTAGCTTGTACTGGTCAGATTGTTAATATGTTTGATTTTGGCTGTGATAGGTGCCCTTTAAAGGAGAATTCAACTCGTAGTTTAAAAAAAAAATCCCTGAACTCCGATGCCAGAATCCACAGGGCCATCTTCTTTCTTCTGTCTTTTTCAGCATTTTTGGTGCATGCGCAGTTGGAGTAAATTTCCGGTCCCAAACCACTGCGTATGCGACAAAAGTCACTTAAAAAAAGTTGTTTGGGAGCAGAAATTTACTCCAACTGCGCATGCGTCAAAAATGCTGTCAATGCACGAAGATTACCGGAGAAGAAGAAGATGGCTGCCGTGAACTCCGAGGCCAGAGTCTGCACAGAGGGGGGAGTAAAAAAATTAGGGGCATTTGCCCGGGGGGGGGCGGCAGGTAGGCTGGGGGGTAGAGAAAGGGGGGGGAGGGTTTTTTTTTAAACGGGTTGATTTCTCCTTTAAGTCTGTGTGCAGTTTTTCAATTCTCAAATTAAAACAAAAAAAAATTCTCACAGCACAATTCCAGATCAAAGGACTTCAGTGGCATCAACTCACAGCATAACAAGCAGCACTACTCCAGAAAGCATGCGTTTCCCAAGAGGAACAGCCATCCGCAGCACTTTTCATGGGCAGCTCAGAGAGAGGCGCACTGCTACTTATAACGGACCACCTGCTTCCCCCAGTTTATCCCATGAAGCCACACCTCTGTCACAGACTCGAAGTAGAGGCTCCACTAATCTTTTTAGTAAATTAACATCAAAATTAACTAGAAGGTAAGTTCTGATGCTCTGGGATGCCATCTATTCCTTGGTCACTATTTCACAAAGAACACAAATCATGACCTTTTTTTTTTAATGTAACTTTGTAAAGTGTTAATGTATCGCTAGATTTATGCTTGACCCCCCCGCCCCAAGTTCACCTTACAATTAACTTTATTATATAAAAACTAAGACAATAAGCACTTTTTTTTTTAGAATTTAGCTTTTTACTTCTGCAGTTCTCTAGTTTGAACTCCCAAATTGCTTTGAGGTCCCATCACTCCAAATTGGAATGAAATAAAAATTCTAAAGGGATCTAGAAGTCGTTGGGGAGAGAGGTAGAATAGAAGGGTAAGTGATACAAAATTGCACATTGGTTAAAGTGGACCTGTCACCCAGACATCATAAGCTGTATAATAAAAGTCCTTTTCAAATTAAACATGAAATCCAAATTTTTTTTTATTAAAGCATTCATAGCTGTTGTAAACTCATTTAAAAGTCTCAGCTGTCAATCAAAAATTCATTGCCCCTCCTCTATGCCTTAGGCATACTTTCACTTTCCATTCAGCACTTCCTACATGTCACTGCTCTCCCCACATTCCCCCTGTTCTCTTTACCATTTAATTGTGTAACCAGGACATGGGGATGGACATCGGGTCCCCCATTCTGGTGCACAAACAAGATTCTGAGATGATACGAGGCTTGTCTTAATAACAGTGTCCACAAAATGGCTCCTGCCTGCTTGTTATAATTATGAGTTCCCAGACTGAAGGAAACAAGATTCAAATAATTTATATAGTGTAATTAAAGTTTATTTTGCTTGACTAACATGATAAAATAGGATTTGGAATCATTTTTGTTGGGGTGACGGGTCCCCTTTAAGATTACTTCTTAAAAACAAAAAGGTTAATTTAAAGGTGAGCTTTGTTCATGTTATTAAACAAAAAAAAAAATACTTTACGGAGATGTCAACTTATACATACAAAATGATACATAGAAAATGCAACTTTCATTTGTGTATTTACCAACATCTTGTTCAGAAATTTGCTTTGTTACGTACACTAATTTTATATTCCAGTGAAGATATAATAAGCAGAGAGAGGGGGCTTCTATGACAGTTATGTAAATAAAAGGGCTTAACAGGCAGTAAGTAAAGCTTCTCCAAATGATCCTCTTTTTGGTTTATATACCTCCATATACTCCTTTGTTCTTTTTTTAACTTTATTTCTGGTGTTGCATAGACCCTATAGCAATAGCACATTGGTTGTGATGTGTATTTATGCATGTCTTTATTTTTATGTGTATGCTCTCCCCACCTTTTTTGTGCAAATTGTGTGGATTATTCACCACCGTATATTTGCTGTGTGTGTGTGTACATGTGAATATACATTTTTGGCTCTAGTAAGAGAAGAGGATGAGCACAGCATGTGAGGACAGTAAAACAGTCAGTCCACTTGAACAGAAAATGAGCAGGCACTTCCAACTTACAGGCCAAATAACCTAAAAATATTTTAATGTCTATAAAAAAGAAAACTTTACGTATTTTGTGCTGCAAGACGCTTGTCACCGGCTGGCCCACTGTTAGCAATAGTTGTATGATTGACGTCTGCACAAGTTGGTTTGTGTGGTTTTTGTTTGTTTTTTGTGTGTTCTGTTGTCAGTAGTGCCCTGTAGGTGATTTTTTTTTTTTTTTACCATTAGTCCGATGCCCTGTAGTAAATATGCATATCCAGAAATACGATGCCAGCTGTGATTTTAAAGGAATGTGGAGTATATATTGTTCTAAACAAAGACGGAGAAGGGGCGTTTCAACCTCCTTGCCGTATAATCAATTTAAACAGACTTTCACAGCGGTATGCTTTATATTTAAAATCTGCTCACCACAGAGGTGACTTGGTTCGGGTGCATTTTCTCCAAATGTAAAAACATGGGTCACTCACCGCTCCTGTTAGGTGGCCGGGTGCAGCACCCCGAACCCTCAGCAAAGGGGAGACATCAATCCTTCAAAACCACGAGATGGCACGCACTCAACAGGACTCCAGGCAGCGGTAAAATTTAAAATCACTTTAATGCACAAACATTTATAATCCTAATCTAAAACTATAGCGCCAACTGACCGGACATTAAAGTGGAATTCCTACCTAATATAGACTTAAATTATTCCACTAATTAAAGTGGATTTTTTTTTTTAACTTGCAATCACTTTGCGCTTCTCCATTTATCCTTGTATACTTGTATGTTTATAAAACAGCTAAATGTTTTGAAGCAAACAAACTGCTGTCAAAGCACAGATTCTTTCCTGCCAGTTGGGTGCTTTATTTACTGCTTGTTAAGATTGTTGAAGTGAAAGTGGTGCTACACAAACAGGAGCTACAATGGAGAGCAGAGCCAACCCTACACATCACTGCAGCACACACACGCAAGTAGCATCCATTGCCAGTTAAACTATTCTAGTTTTCATATAAAAAGTCTGCAAACTATTAGGTGCTTGATTTATTTAGTGCTGTTCTGATTTAAAGAATTGCTTTAAGGACTTATCCTACTGTCAATCCGCACATCCTGATTCAGTAACGACGCCTATGCAATAAATCGAATAACTGCCTTTCTAGACGACAGTCAATCTACCTCCATGTTGAGAGTATCTTGCACAATTATGCTTCTCCATCCTCTTGCCAAAGCAAAGAACAAAAGATTATTTTTTTTTAATAAACATGTAAAACTCAAGAGAGATTTAGCACAATTAGCCAGTCGAAGGTTATGATCAAGTCAGATGAAAATATCCTTGTTTAGCAGATGTGAAGATTCGGGGAGATCATTCGCCTGAAATTCGGGGAGATTAGTCACCTGAAGAAGAGGATATTTGTCAGTGGGCGATAGTGATGTGCGTGCCGGCCCTATACCCGTGGGTCGGGCGGGTTTGGGCTAGGGTTGCCACCTGCCCGGTAAAAATGATGGTTGATCCTAATGTTATTATAGGAAGGCCGGTATTTTTTCCAAAAAAGGTGGCAACCCTAGTTTGGGCCGACCTCACACTCTTCTTCGCGGGAGGGTGCGGGTTGAGCTCTTCTCCTGCTCTCCCCGCCCGCCACCGTCAAATGCCTGTTTCCCACTTCTTCTTTTATAGACGCTGCACCTGCTTGCCCCACCTCTTTTGTGATGTCATTGACGAGGCGGGTCTATATATGGAATCCGGAAGTTGGATGCAGGCAGGTGTGGGGTTAGGGTTGGGTGTGGGTCGCTGAAATCCCGACCCACACATCACTACAGGGCCACCAATCTCCCCCGAATCTTCACATCTGCCACCACCCTTAACTGACAGATCACATTCAGAACTACTGGTCCCTAGCATAGAGATATACATGTTCTGATTGTTTTTAAACTATGATAACATCTAAAGGCACATTGTGATTGAGTGCATCACAGCCTCGTGATGCTATTTGGGTTTTGATGCTGGTATCCTAACGGTCTTTTCTATGCCTGAAGAGAGGACATCGGATGTTACCCCAACAGTTTCAGGTGTGAGCGTGTAATGCATCTTCAATTGAATGTACTTGTCCTGTATAATGCAATGTCTGGCAGTCCAAGTAGTTTACATCCGTTTGTTAATGTCACTTCTGTAATGTCATGCTTTGTATCTGCTGCTTATTTGAAAACTTCCTCAGGGCCAAATAACTCTAAACGATGTACTGAATTCTAACTTTACTTGTTTTCTAAAACCGTAGATCTGGCTGGTCCAGAAGTTATGTTGACACATCAAGACATACTAATTATGATTAGTGACCTTTAAATGAGAATGTTTTGTAATTTCTGATTTTTATGGAGTTTAAATTAGTTCCATCTTTACCTGCTTGTAACCAACTCTAATAAAACTGTTCAGAATGATTTTGCTTGTGTGAAATACTTAGTCCAATATCACCATTCAATGTTAAATAGTTCATTTTACTGCTTATATTTAAAAAACAGAGCATTATTTTTACTTTTCCAAAACCACTTCCAAACTTTGAATATGCTATAATAATAATATATGCTATAAATCAGTTTATTGGTTTAGGATCTTTGCCACCTAAATTGGTGGGGCAAAATGAGAGCTAATCAGCCATGACCGTATCTACAGCCAAATGTGGTCCTTGGCCAATAGGATTTTGCATCCTTCCTCTGAAATTCTCACATCTGTCTGAGACCAGTCAAAAATGGCCGTGTGCAAGGGTAATGAAGATATGGACAAGTAGTGACACTTGCACAGAGCTGTGCTTGATTTAATAGTGTTATATGAAAAACAAGAGTTTAAAGGGGGTGTTCACCTTTAAATTAACTTTTATGATGTAGAGACTGATATTCCGAGACAATTTGCAATTGGTTTTAATTTTTTATCGCTTGGGGTTTTTGAGTTATTTAGCTTTTTATTCTGCAGCTCTCCAGTATGCATTTTCAGCAGTTGCTATGGTCCAAATTACCCTAGTAACCATGCATGGTGTTGAATGAGAGACTGGAATATGAATAGGAGAGGCCTGAATAGAAAGATTAGTTAAACCAACAATAAATGCGTAGCCTTACAGAGCATTTGTTTTTAGAAGGGGTCAGTGACCCCCATTTGAAAGCTTGAAAAAGTCAGAAGAAGGTAAATAATTCAAAAACTATAAAAATGATGGCCAATTGAAAAGTTGCTTAGAATTAGCCATTCTGTAACATACTAAAAGTTAACTGAAATGTGAACCACCACTTTAAGCATTTTTAATATCAAATTTGGTATACGAGTACCTTGCATTATCTTTTAAAGGGAACATTGAATTCTGTGTTTTTTCTCATACAACTTGATTGTGATGAATGGGGGTGCTATTAATGAGGTTGATTGCAATCTATCAGAGTGCAGGATACAGTTGCAGTATGATGCACTTTGCTCTGAATTATTCAAAATATGAAAGAAGGTTGTCAATGATCCCCTATATTCTGCTGCCATGTCTAATAATCTGGTAAAATAGACTGGATAATTCTGTTTGAGATCTCACATGGTAGTGTGAAAAGCTTTAAATAAGCCGTTTTCAGTGCTAATTCTGTATTATTCCCTAATAATCACGCCTCCATCTCCCAGAACTTTGATTTATTATCTCTTTCAGTACAATGTTGAATCATTTTGCTAAATGATAATCCCTTGTATAATGTCTGGTGGCTTTCAAATGTAGATCATTCCGTTAATGTATGGGTATCTCTTTTGAACTATTTAAGTCAGTTTATTGTATCTGGTTTGGTTTGCTTCTGATTTCTAAAACCTCTTCAAACTGAAAATAAGACTTAAAGGAAAACTATACCCCCCAAACAATGTACGTCTCTATAAAAAGATTTTGCATAAAACAGCTCCTATGTAAAACCCTGCTTCATGTAAATAAACCATTTTCATAATATACTTTTTTAGTAGTATGTGCCATTGGGTAATCATGAATCCCCCTGGGATTGTACGATTTACGGTGCACACAAACACACCAAATAAACCATACATGTTAGTTCACATGAGCCAATTAACAGACAGAGTTGTGTCTTTTGCTTCAACACTTCTTCCTGTTACAGTTAGAGTTGTAGTATTTCTGGTCAGGTGATCTCTGAGGCAGCACACAGACCATCACAAAATGGTGGTTCAAGACAAGAGATATAAAAGGGCAGTTTTTACCAGTTTGGTAAGATTCTTTCATATGCCACTTAATATGATATATAATCTGTTGCTTAAGTGTTCATTTGGGGGTATAGTTTAGAGATCCTGTCATCGGAAAACATGTTTTTTTCAAAATGAATCAGTTAATAGTGCTGATCCAGCAGAATTCTGCACTGAAATCCATTTCTCAAAAGAGCAAAAAGATTTTTTTATTTTCAATTTTGAAATCTGACATTGGGGTAGACATTTTTCAATTTCCCAGCTGCCCCCAGTCATGTGACTTGTGCCTGCACTTTAGGAGAGAAATGCTTTCTGGCAGGCTGCTGTTTTTCCTTCTCAATGTAACTGAATGTGTCTCAGTGGGACATGGGTTTTTACTATTGAGTGTTGTTCTTAGATCTACCAGGCAGCTGTTATCTTGTGTTAGGGAGCTGTTATCTGGTTACCTTCCCATTGTTCTTTTGTTTGGCTGCTGGGGGGTGGAAAGGGAGGGGGTGATATCACTCCAATTTGCAGTACAGCAGTAAAGAGTAAATGAAGTTTATCAGAGCACAAGTCACATGACTTGGGGCAGCTGGGAAATTGACAATATGTCAGAATTCAAAATTGAATATAACAAAATCTGTTTGCTCTTTTGAGAAATGGATTTCAGTGCAGAATTCTGCTGGAGCAGCGCTATTAACTGATTCATTTTGGAAAAAAATGTTTTTCCCATGACAGTATCCCTTTAACTTTAATAGCAAAATTGTTGGAACAAACTGTTTAGTTTCCACTTTTTTGGTTTTGGTAAATTGTGAATTTTTTTGTATTTCTATAAGCAAACTGGAGCGCATGTATGCCCATTGCTTATGCACTGACATTCCTTTTGAGTCCATTATTTTCCATATGTTAAAAATTTGGGTTAACTGTGCATGCCGATTTGCAACATATGTTCATTCAGTCGATGTACTTTAGCCTGTTCTGTATGGAATGAACTTTTTTTTTTTTTTTTTTTTTTCCTTCGGTATTTTGCACATTTTAATTTCTCTACTCAATTTGTTTTTTTTATAGAAACATGTCATTCAGATTTATAAAAAGGTAGGAATAAAGTTGCATATACTACCCACTCCCTTTTTTTGTCTTTTCTGATTCTGATTTTCTCAATACTAAACTTTCTGCTGAGAACTAAATATTTGTCCCAGGTGGAAAAGCCAAAAAAAATTTCCTTTCATTCTATCCAATGGCTGCTGTACCTTTTTAATGATCTAAGCATGCCCTGTGCACCTGTACAGCCATTGCAGTCATATACGTCATAAAATTCCATCTTTTTTATATACTAATATACACTTGGCATGCAAAAATATTTGTGGTGTGTTTTCCTTAACCAGTTTTATGTTTGGTTTTTAAAAGGTAAGTAATCGGTGGGAGAGGGCTCTTTATCTCTAGGAAATAATATGAATAAATGTTTTACTTAGTTAGGGGCTACCCCCCTGTTTTAACTGCCACTAGCTTTAAAAAAAAAAAAAAAAAAAAAAAAAAGAAGCTGATCCAATATAAAAGTTTTACTAATATATTAGACTTTGCTCAAACTATATAGCGGCAAGTCTCAATGTTTAATTTTTATCAGGCCTGACACTCTTATGGTGCACTCCAAGGCCGTACCCCCATTATACTCCGTATCCGTTTTCGATTATGGTTACCGGTGTCTGCAGGTATTGCTACAGTTATAGGATGCGTTTCCATAAAGCTTTAAATTTCTTGAAGGCTTTTGTTGTTGTTCAAATAATACAAATTTTTAAAAAATGATTTCCCTTTTCTTTGTAATATAATACCAGTACAGGTATAGGATGCCTTATCTGGAAACCCGATATCCAGAAAGCTCAATTACGGAATGTCTGTCTCCCATAGACTCCATTTTATCCAAATAATCAAAATTTTTAAAAATGATTTCCTTTTTCTCTGTAAAATAAAACAGTAGCTTGTACTTGATCCAAACTAAGATATAATTAATCCTTATTGGAAGAAAAACCAGCCTATTGGGTTTATTTAATGTTTAAATTAATTTCTAGTAGACGTAAGGCATGAAGACCCAAATTATGGAAAGATCCGTTATCCAGAAAACCCTAGGTCCCGGGCATTCTGGATAACTGGTCCCATACCTGTACTGTGTACTTGATCCCTAATAAGAAATAATTAATAGGGAGGCAAAACAATCCTATTGGGGTTATTTAATCTTTCAATTATTTTTTCCTATGTATGGCGATCCCCTTATCCGGAAAACCCCAGGTCCCGAGCATTCTGGATAACTGGTCCCATTCCTATACAGGTATGGGACCTGTTATCCAGAATGCTCGGGACCTGGGGCTTTCTGGATAACAGATCTTTCCGTATTTTGGGTCTTCATGCCTTAAGTCTACTAGAAATTAATTTAAACATTAAATAAACCCAATAGGCTGGTTTTGCTTCCAATAAGGATTAATTATATCTTAGTTGGCATCAAGTACAAGCTACTGTTTTATTACAGAGAAAAAGGAAATCATTTTTAAAAATTTGGATTATTTGGATAAAATGTAGTCTATGGGAGACAGCCATTCCGTAATTCGGAGCTTTCTGGATATCGGGTTTCCAGGTAAGGGATCCTATACCTGTACTTGAAACTACATTTGAACCCTCTTTTTAATTTTTTCAGTGGACCAGACAAAATGTAATTTGTTAAAGCTACCTAATTTCCAAGTGATCACATAGGAAAATGTTCAGCCACAGTTCAGAGAATAAGTACTACAGCAACATGTCTTCTCTCTCTCGCTCTTGAAACCTCCATTTACAGCAATAGCAATGCCCACGCTGCTGTGGGGAAATATTCACAAAAGCTCGTAAAATTGACAGCTGGAATGACCGTTTTCCTCCAGAGCTGCAATCTTTCATTTATGAATCTGGTGTAAGGCTTCTGTAAATCTGACTTTCTTTTAAGATAGTTTGCTCCTTTCGAATAATTGTGTCTTTAAATCATGCTAAGAACATGAAGAATTAGAAAGCGTTTGTCAAAGCAGCTAGGGAATGGTAGTTCATATATCTTTTAATTTCGGATTAAAGTAAAACTGAACCCCCCCCAAACATTATAGGTCTATGGAAATATGTCCTAAAACAGCTGCTTCATGTAAATAAACCTGTAGTATGTGCAGATTGCCTTTTTAACTAATAAAGACTTCCCCCTGGGATCCTACAATTCACGGTGCACACAAACAAGCCGAAAAAACCATACATGTTAGGTCACATGAGCCAATTAACAAAGCTCTTTTCTTTTGCTTCCTGTTACAGTTTGAGCTGCAGTATTTCTGGTCAGGTGATCTCTGAGGCAACAGAGTATAAAAAAAATGGGGCTCAAGGAAAAAGGTGTAAAAGGACAATATTTATTTAAATATATATTCCAGTTTGATAAGATGCCACTTAATATTATGGAAACAGTCACTCAAGTATTCATTTTGGGTGTATTTTTGCTTAAAGGTATACAATTGTTTCATACACAAAATGGCTGTCTATGAATAGTTGTGTATACAGACTAAAGAAGTGATCCCAAAGATGCGGTTCTTGATTTAAAGTGTTGATGATGGATCGGCGACCCTAACCGTAGCATTATTCCACACACCCACATACACACAGTCACAGGAAAAACAAACCATGGGCAGTGGCTAAGAAAGTTGGATATTTAGAAATAGTGTTGACAGAACATACAACCAACCCAAACCTGTCCAGGTAACTCTACTTTTAGTCCAAAACTCTTTACAACCCTTATGTTTCTGGCACAGCTATGCATTGCTGTTAGCCTTATGTGAATTACTACTAGAGTACCATGCACATTTAGGGAGATATTAGATTAAAGTGATGCCTACAAACATATTGCATTCTTGTAAAGTGTTTTGACAATTGCAAGCATGGCAAGCGGTTCCTTTGTATGTGTTGTTGGTAATGTTCATTTGGCACCTTTTTTCATAATGTGATATTCTATTTGGTGCCATATAGGGCAGCGGGAAAAGGGGAATACTGGAAAATGTATCCTATACAAGAAACCAGATCTATATAAATTGTGCTTTCACTTAGTTAGAAACTGTGACTTAACTAATTCTATGCATGTTAGGTAGGCGTGGGTAGGTTTCTAAGAGCAGTTATATAGTTGATTAAACAAATGACTTGTTTTTTCCCTTAGTTTTTCCAAATTTAATTAAAAGCAACCATATTGGAAAACTAATAATCTAATTTTGGTTCTGTACATGACCACAATGAATTTTAAATGAAACAACTCAGATGCAGTTGAACGGTCAGCTTTAATTCAGTGGGATGAACAAAAAGATTGCATAAAAATGTGAGGAAATAAAGCCTTTTTTTTTTAACACAATCACTTCATTTCAGGGGCTCAAAAGTAATTGCACAATTGACTCAAAGGCTATTTCATGGGCAGGTGTGGGCAATTCCTTTGTCATTATAAATGAAACCGATAAAAGCCCTGGAGTTGATTTGAGGGGGGGGGTGATTGTATGTGAAACAGAGGAGCTCTCCGTGTAGGTGAAACAAGCCATCCTTAAGCTGCAAAAACAGGAGAAAAAAAAAATCTGAGAAATTGCTACAATATTAGGAGTGGCAAAATCAACAGTTTGGTACATCCTGAGAAAGAAAGAAAACACTTTTGAACTCGGCAACACAGAAGAGCCTGGACGTCCGCGGAAGGCAACAATGGTGGATGATCCCAGAATCATTTCCATGGTGAAGAGAAACCCCTTAACAGCCAAACAAATGAACAACTTTTTCCAGGAGGTAGAGTATCGATTTTCAAGTCTACCATAAAGAGAAGACTGCATGAAAATAAATACAGAGGGTGCACTGCAAGGTGCAAGACACTCATAAGCATCAAGAATAGAAAGGCTACATTGGACTTTGCTAAAAAAAAAAAAAAAAAAAATCTAAAAAAGCCAGCACAGTTCTGGAAAAAACATTCTTTGGACAGATGAAACCAAGATCAACCTCTACCAGAATGATGGCAAGAAAAAAGTATGGAGAAGGCGTGGAAAAGCTCATGATCCAAAGCATAACACAGTTCTGTATAAAACATTTGGGAGGCAGTGTGATGGCTTGGGGTGCATGGCTGCCAGTGGCACTGGGACACTAGTGTTTATCCATCATGTGACACAGGACAGAAGCACAAGAATGAATTCTGAGCTGTTCAGAGACACTGTCTACTCAAATCCAGCTAAATGCAGTCACATTGATTGGGAGGTGTTTCATAATGACCCAAAACATACAGCCAAAGCAACCCAGGCGTTTATTAAAGCAAAGAAGTGGAATATTCTTGAATAGCCAAGTCAGTCACCTGATCTGAACCCAATTGAGCAGCATTTCACTTGTTGAAGACTAAACTTGGGACAGAAAGGCCACAAACAAACAGCAAGTGAAAGCGGCTGCAGTAAAGTCCTGGCAGAGAATTAAACAGGAGGAAACCCAGAATCTGGTGATGTCCATGAGTTCAAGACTTCAGGCTGTCATTGCCAGCAAAGGGTTTTCAACCAAGTATTAGAAATGAACATTTAATTTTCAGTTTTTTAATTTGTCCAATTACTTGTGAGCCCCTGAAATGAAATGATTTTGTTAAAAAAAAAAAAAAGGCTTTAGTTCCTCACATTTTTATGCAATCTTTTTGTTCAACCCACTAAATTAAAGCTGAAAGTCTGCAGTTCAACTGCATTGAGGTAATGTTCCAAAGAAACTAAATTAGAAAAAAAGTTGTCTGTCCAAATATTTATGGACATAACTGTAGGTGCGGCCACAAAACTGTAAAATGAGGGAAAATTTAAAATCAGGGTATGTTAAATTGAAGTTTCACTGTATTCATATTCTCTTAATGGATTATGGAACATGCCTAGTACAGGTAAGTGGGTTGGCAGCAGTCAAATTTGCAACAGAGCTCTCTAAAGGCTTTTAATTGGGCACTCCCTTTTTCAAATGAATAGGGTTTGTGCTGTGCATACTTATTGTATTAATGAGGAAATGTCACCAAAGAGGGTAAAGACTAGAATAAGGCTCATATCAGCTTCTTAAAAGAAACTACCATTCCAAAGAGAGTCTAAAAAAAATCCCCTCTCTTCCCAACAAAACTTTTTGCCCAGTTTATTGTACCAGCCAGAATTAACACTCAGAAGAGCTTTTAGACAGAAAAGCAAATAGTCATTCACTTCCTTGTGTTTTGCAACAAAATCAACAAGAATCTGCTTCATTTGAGCCTTAGCTTGACTAATGTATCAAAGCAACCACAGTTTGGTAACCACTGATTTAGAGACTAGGGGCCTAGGGTTGCTGAGCTGCTACTGGGGATTTCCAAAGAGGAAACCTGCAAAACTGCAAAACCTTTGCTTTAAAACTTAATTCAAAGTCGTTAAAAGAGGAAAATGTAACTTTTGAATATACAATAATTTTGTGTTATTGTAAATGTAGCTGAAAAGCTGGATTTGTTTATCCCTTACTGTTCCTTGATTCTGACTGTTGCCATCTCAGGTTCCAGACACTTCTTTCAAATGTAAATTACATTTACAAATCACAAAACCCAAGCCCCCCCTTCTTAAAGGAACCGTAACACCAAAAAATGAAAGTGGTTTATAGGAATGACCGCAGCATGTATTGCCCGGCACTGGTACAACTGGAGTGTTTGCTTCAGAAACGCAACTATGGTTTATATAAACAAGCTGCTGTGTAGCCATGGGGGCAGCCATTCAAGCACAGGATACACAGTAGATAACAGATAAGTACTACTATAGTTTATATAAACAAGCTGCTGTGTAGCCATGGGGACAGCCATTCAAGCACAGGATACACAGTAGATAACAGATAAGTACTACTATAGTTTATATAAACAAGCTGCTGTGTAGCCATGGGGGCAGCCATTCAAGCACAGGATACACAGTAGAAAACAGATAAGTACTACTATAGTTTATATAAACAAGCTGCTGTGTAGCCATGGGGGCAGCCATTCAAGCACAGGATACACAGTAGATAACAGATAAGTACTACTATAGTTTATATAAACAAGCTGCTGTGTAGCCATGAGGGCAGACATTCAAGCACAGGATACACAGTAGATAACAGATAAGTACTACTATAGTTTATATAAACAAGCTGCTGTGTAGCCATGGGGGCAGCCATTCAAGCACAGGATACACAGTAGATAACAGATAAGTACTACTATAGTTTATATAAACAAGCTGCTGTGTAGCCATGAGGGCAGACATTCAAGCACAGGATACACAGTAGATAACAGATAAGTACTACTATAGTTTATATAAACAAGCTGCTGTGTAGCCATGGGGGCAGTCATTCAAGCACAGGATACACCATAGAAAACAGAGGCGTTCTGAAGAATTCCATTATATACTACAGAGCTTATCTGTTATCTGCTTTGCATCCTGTGCCTTGTCAGTTTGCATGGCTGCTTCCATGGCTATACTGTTGCCTGGTAATATAAACTGTAGCAGAGTTTCTGAAGCTAACATGTCATTTTTACCAGTGCAGCACAACGGTACATTATATTTTCATTACTTTGAAACCCTTTCCTTTTTATTGGTGTTACTCTTCCTTTAACCTCACCGCTGGGGACTCCGCAGCTTTCTCTCTTCCTGGCTCTAAATGCAAAGTAGTGCACTTTGTGTCTTCTCCACTGTGCATTTAAATTGAGGACTGGATCCACTTCAGCTTAATATTCTCCTATGGAGAAATCATGGTGAAGATGACTCTGAATCAGAGCAAGATGGCATATGCCAACTGCTTTTGGGTAGAGATTCCTCTTTAAACAATGTTTCCTTTAATTTTTTTTAGGGAGGGGGCTGTGGGTGCATAACATTTCTTTTGAACAATTTTTTTTAAACCTTTTTGCTAAAATCCTGTGTTCATGTGTGTTTGTTTTTACACACAATTCATGTTGTGCTGGCCTTTGTAACGTATATAAGCACACCACTAATGGAACATAGCTTTGTTTAAGTTGCTCTGAATCTATATAATGTTCTTTCTAGTCCTTCGTCTTGACTCGAGCGAATATTGCAAATCCGTTCGGTAGAGAAGTCGTTTCCAAATGTGATTTTATTTTTACATCTGTCTGGCATTGTATTAGGGCAATGGCACAGGAGACATTTTATTGCCTGCACGATTTCTTGCTTTCGGGCTGGTGACAGTAGAGCTAACTACCCCTCGGTAGACTAAACATCAATTTTGTAGGGTCAGAGTAGTACAAGGTTACAGCCTTGGCAGGCGTTTTGCCGCCTGTGAGTAAGAAATCTTCGTGGCACCCCATGTGCCATTGTTCTTCGTGACATTCTGGGACCCGATCAGGTGTATAAAGAATGTAACTGCTGAATTCATGAACTTGTTGATGCAAGTAGAAGTGCACTATAGTGAAAGATCTCTCTTCTCTCTCCTGCTTGCCTTTGCTCTTGGTTTTTTTTTTCTCATTGAGGCTCCCGACTGAATCTGAACGAAACGGGAGATATGAGGGCTCAAGGTGAGGAAAAATGGGCTCTTCTGTCTCACTTCTATTAAACCATGGGTTATATTGCATTTTAATAGGCTCATATGTTGGCAACTTTGCATGCCTGGCTGACTAATTCTTAACACCTGAATGCTTCCTCCTACAAATGCAAATGGACTTAAGCATGCACTGCCTTGAGAGTCTGCTTGTTTAATATTTTATTACATGTGAACTTTATAATGTATTACTTACCAAGAGTTAAAGAATTAATGAGATGCATGGAAATAATGTAGAAGAAAAGTAATTCACCGGCACAACTGGCAGGGAAAACCCTTGGTAGTTTATTGAGGGATGCAACGTTTCGGGGCGCATCCCCTTTGTTGGGGTTATACCCCGAAACATTGCATCCCACAATAAACTAGCAAGGGTTTTCCCTGCCAGCATTACCCACCAATGAGAATCACCGGGAATTCTTATTGATAGGACGGCCAGGGTGTGCCAGGGTAATTCTTTCTCTCCATGCATGTAAATAAGTCACTTTATACCAATGATGAGCAGAAGTATTGTACAATCCATCAAAAAAGAATAGCAAAATATTTGATCATTTAGCCTTAGCTCCTCCTTCTCTGTAGTGATTGGCTATGCCAGACAGATAAAGGCTTAAAGGGGAACTATCGCAAAAATGAAAATGCAATATAAGCTTCAGCATACTGAAATAAGAAACTTTCTAAATACAATCAATTACTGTATTGTTTCTGAAATAATCAGGTTTATCTTCACTTTTCTTCTCTCAGTATCTGTTTCTCCTCATTCTGTCTTCATTCAGGAGTTGGGTGTCAGGTGAATATATCTTATAGAGGAGACTCCTTTTGCCTAGAAGATATATTAGAGCTCACCAGAAATCCTGTCTCTCTACATGCAGAATTTGTGCAAAAGGCAGTGATTTTGTTTGTACTGGAATTAGTTATTTGAATGAACGCTAATGCATCTGCTAGGAAAGATATAGAAGATATGTCAATGAATATCTTACTCCCAACTGCTGGATGAAGAGAAACAGATGGTGAGAGAGGGATAGTGAAGATAAACTTAATTATTTCAGAAACAATGCAGAATTTTAATTGATTTGTATTTACAAAGTTTCTTCCTTCAGTATGATAAAGCTTATATTTAAAAAACCCCTTTAAATTATTTACATTCAGGATAATGTAGGAATTAGAGAATTTTCAACCGGTCTTCATGTATTATTTTTGTAGGCACCGAACGCAGGAAAAATGCAGCATGTTGCGTCTCAACCTGCGTTCGGCGCCTACATGCGCCTGTGTGAGTACAGCCCCATTGAAAAAAGCTAAATGCGTCTTCCTGCGCTCTCCTGCGGCTGAACGCTGAAAAACGGAACACGGGAGCGCAGCTTCAAACGCTCAAAAGAGCCCAAATATGGTTTTTGCCAGATGTGGTAATTAGGCAATATCTATGGTTGAATACAATCATAACATATCGCCACTCCACTGCAAAAATTCTCGGTATAAATTAAACCCACCTTCCCCCAGCTGCAGCCAGCAAAGCTTGAGTAAAGGAGCACTTTATTACAAAGTGGACTGTTTATTTGTTTTGAGTGGATTGTGTGGTGAGACTGGTTCAGGTTTTACCCTCTATAGTCTCAGAAATAACAAACCACATATTTCCTAATTAAAACAATTGAAAAATTGGTTTAGGCACAGACTTTTTTTTTATGAAAGTACTATCACTTTAAAGCTGCTGCCTGGTTGCTATGACATTCAACCCCTCCTCTCCTCCCTCCCTCCAAAAATAAACTAATGCCCCTGCAATGTTGAAACTGTATATTTATGTATACACCTACATTGCAAGACAACTGGCATTTAGCCTTCATCATTTAGTCTTCTGGTTCTTGAATCACTTTCATATTTTTGCCATCTTAATCTTATATGTGGCTGAAATGATTGATCCCAGCAACCGGCAGTGCTTTGGTTACCGATATATTCATGTAGCCTTTAAAAACCACAAAAAGAAAAATGGCTGACCAACTTGAGTTGCTCAGATCACTTAGATCTTCATCCTATTTCTATAAAAAGGTGGATTTTCCTGTCTAAAGGGGAACTATCGCGAAAATGGCAATTTAATATAAACTTCAGCTTACTGAAATAAGAAACTTTTTTTTTAGATACAATCAGTTAACAATTCTGTACTGTTTCTGAAATAATCAAATTTGCCTTCATTCTGTTTCTCGTTTTCGCTCTTCATTCAGGAGTGGATGTCTGATAATCGTTGACAGTTAGATCCAATATATCTATCTTATGGGGGTTTCCTTTCCTAGCAGATGTATTAGAGCCCACTCAAATGATGGATTCCAGTACAAACAAAATAACTGCCTTTTGCATAAATTCTGCATGTAGAGAGACAGGATTTCTGGTGATTTTAAGAGTCAAATACAAGAGTCCTCTGCACTCAACCCATTATCAATATATTTGAGACATTTTGTGCATGCAGCTACTAAAAAATGCCTTACAGATATTGTTTGTCCATATATTGCAATATATTTAAGCTGGCCAACTACGTCAGTCATCCCATATTTGGCCAGTTCTACACTCAATGTTCATCTGATTCACCAAGGTTTTAAAAGAGGACTAAACCCCCATGGTGATAAGTCCCCACTGGGCCCCCCCCTCCCGGCCTCCATCCTGCACAGTCTTAATGTGGCCATACACGGGCCGATAAAAGCTGCCGACAGACCGAGTCGGCAGCTTATTGGCCCGTGTATGGGGGCCCCCGACGGGCTTCCCCAATCGAGATCTGGCCGACTTCTCGATCGGATGGGACTAAAAATCCCGTCGGATCGCGGCCGCATCTGTTTGTTGATGTGGCCCCGCGATCCGACCGACCCGTTTTCGTTCGCTAGGATCCGATCGTTGGGCCCTAGGGCCCACGATCGGATCAGCCCGATATTGCCCACCTCAAGGTGCCAAACGAGCGGATCTCTCCGTGTATGGCCACCTTTACCCCTGAATTCTGTCCCCTCTTGAAATAGTGACAGCACATGCAGAGTGAGCACAACAGAACTCACGGGCGCCATCTTCTTCTCTTCAGTATTCTTCATGGTGAGCGGCATATTGGCGCATGCTCAGTTGGAGCAATTTTCCGGTTTGTGACAACTGCTCATGTTCAAATCACCAGAAATCCTGTCTCTCTACATGCGGAATTTATGCAAAAGGCAGTTATTTTGTTAGATTTTGTTTGTACTGGAATCCATCATTTGTATGAGCTCTAATACACCTGCTAGGAAAAGAACCCCCCCCCCCCATAAGATATATTGGATCTAACTGTCAGATATTCATTGACACCCAACTGCTGCATGAAGACAGAATGAAGAGAAACAGATGTTGAGAGAGGAATAGTGAAGATAAACTTGATTATTTCAGAAACAATGCAGAATTTTTAATTGATTTGTATTTAGAAAGTTTCTTAAGTATGAGGAAGCTTATATTAAATTGTCATTTTTGCGATAGTTCCCCTTTAATCACTCTGGTAGAGAGCATGCTTGGAAATCTTGGCAACACGAGCCGAGTGACCGATAACAAATAGAGTAACTTCTTTTTTCTTTTAGTCGTAATGTGTCAGGGGACCAGAAAGATGAAAACAAAGAATCCAAGCCACGGTCGCTGCGTTTTACGTGGAGCATGAAAACAACCAGTTCCATGGATCCCACCGACATGATGCGCGAGATCCGCAAGGTTTTGGACGCCAACAATTGTGACTATGAGCAGAGGGAGCGCTTCTTACTTTTCTGCGTCCACGGCGATGGCCACGCGGAAAACCTTGTGCAGTGGGAGATGGAAGTGTGCAAACTGCCAAGACTCTCCCTAAATGGCGTTCGCTTTAAGCGAATATCTGGGACATCCATAGCTTTCAAAAACATAGCTTCCAAAATTGCCAATGAGTTAAAGCTGTAATATAATGGGCGGGGGGTGGGGAATAAACAAATTGTAAATTACGTAGCAATTTCAAGTGTTTTCCAAGAACGCTGGTTTATGTATAGAATTATTAGGCAATAATTCCTGCATCTCCCGAATGACAAAAGAAAAATGGAACAAGCTGCTGGAATGGGAGTAAGAGTTGGACGTTTTTTTTATATATATATTTATATAGATATATATCTATATAGATAGATATATATCGATATAGATATCTATATCGATATAGATATCGATCTAGATATCTATATCGATATAGATATCTAGATCGATATAGATATCTAGATCGATATAGATATCTAGATCGATATAGATATCTAGATCGATATAGATATCTAGATCGATATAGATATCTAGATCGATATAGATATCTAGATCGATATAGATATCTAGATCGATATAGATATCTAGATAGATATCTATATCTAGATAGATATCTAGATATATAGATATCGATCTATATATGCATTACAGCATTAAAGTTGCCTACCATGTAAATTATTTAGTTCTGCTTTCTGTGCTCTGTTCACGGCAACGATATGTTATTCACCAAATATATTTCCATTTTGAACTACATCCCGAGTGCGCGTGCAGGAATGGATGTTGGTTTGTGATGATCACATAGTATTGTGTATAAAAATGGCTGCCTATAAAGCATTGTGTAACTCAAGGAAACCCCCTTTTTGTTTAACTCTTGCTTATACCACATTTTCCATTGAAGTCCAAATAGTTGTTTTTCGTAATTACCCACCCAACTCTCTCCAAGTGCCAAAACACGATTTATTGTAATTGTGTTACAATCTGCACAGACTGCTCCGGCTTAGTTAATTCTCATGTGGCAAAACATTGGATGTACTGTTGGTAGGACTGAGCCGAGCAGCCATTAAAATGTGACCCTGCTAAAGAAACCAAAATGACAAGTCTCATTGTTTTCTTGGCCTGTATGCAAGTGTTGGGGTAAAATGTGCACTCATCGCTGAACTCCATTCACCAATTAGGCCTGTATTAAAGGAACAGCAACACCAACAAATGAAAGTGTTTTAAAGTCATGAAAATAGAATGTACGGTTGCCGTGCACTGGTAGAACTGGTGTGTGTGCTTAAAAAAGACAACTATAGTTTATATACACAAGCTGCTGTGTTGCCTATGGTGGCAGCCATTCAAAAATGAAAAAGAAAAAAGCCACAGGAATTTACAGCAGATAACAGAAAAGCTCTATACTATACAATGGGATTCTTCAGAACTTATCTACAATGCATCCTGTGCTTGAATGGCTGCCCCATGTCTGCACAGCAGCTTGTTTATATAAACTATAGTAGTACTTATCTGTTATCTACTGTGTATCGTGTGCTTGAATGGCTGTCCCCATGGCTACACAGCAGCTTGTTTATATAAACTATAGTAGTACTTATCTGTTATCTACTGTGTATCCTGTGCTTGAATGGCTTCCCCCATGGCTACACAGCAGCTTGTTTATATAAACTATAGTAGTACTTATCTGTTATCTACTGTGTATCCTGTGCTTGAATGGCTGCCCCCATGGCTACACAGCAACTTGTTTATATAAACTATAGTTGAAGCAAAAACACCAGTTTTACCAGTGCAGAGCTACAGAACATTATATTCTCATTTAATTAAGCCACTTTGATTTTTTTGGTGTTGCTGTTCCTTTAGGGCAGTGATCCCCAACCAGTACCTCGTGAGTAACATGTTGCTCTCCAAGACCTTGGATGTTGCTCTCAGTGGCCTCAAAGCGGGTGCTTATTTTTTGAATTCCAGGCTTGGAAGAAAGAGTTAATTGCATTAAGACTAAGTATAGTGCCAAGTAGAGTCTACTGTAGGCTGCCAGTCCACATAGGGGCTACCAAATGGCCAATAAAAGCCCTTATTTTGCACCGCAAGGGACTTTTTCATGCTTGTGTTGCTCCCCAACTCATTTTACATTTGAATGTAGCTCACGGGTATAAAAGGTTGGGGACCCCTGCTTTAGGGTAAGGACATATGGGCAGAGTCAGGGGGGATTAGTCGCCCTGGCAACAAATCACCTCTTCTTCGGGGGAACAATCTCCCCAAACTGCCTTCCCACCAGCTATAATGAAAAATCACTAGTGCGATGGCACTCTGGGCGCTTCGTTTTCCAAACTTGCCCGAAGTTCCCTCACGACTTTGAAAAAAGAAGTGCCACGAGTCGACGGGGCGACTAATCTCCTCCCCAAATCTGCCTGTGTGCCCTTACCCTTTAGGCTTCATTACCAGTCAGTGTCTTAGGGGCATGAGCTTGTGGAAGGTGGGTTAAAGTCTCCTGTAACACCCGTTGACAACAGCAGAGAAAAGGACTGGAAGTGATACAATGTTGTGAAGTAAAAATGGATGCACTGAATCCAGGATTCGGTCATAATTCTGCCTTTTTCAGCAGCATTCGGCCGAATCCGTTTGCCCGGCCGAACCACATCCTAATTTGCATATGCAAATTAGGGGCAGGGAGGGAAATTTCATGCCTTTTCAAGGAAGTAAAACATTTTCTCCCCTTCCCACCCCTAATTTGCATATGCAAATTAGGATTTGGTTCGGTATTCAGCCGAATCTTTCGCGAAGGTGCATCCCTAGTAGTAAAGCATCACACACACCATATACACAGTCTTGGTGCAGTGGAACCTAGACCTACAGTACAGGGGGATGGCCTGCAATAAATACACAAATTAAGGCCAGAACCAAAACTTTTTGGTTGCTTCCTTAAAGGAGAACTAAAGTGCAGCAATAAGTTACGCTAGTCTACACCTTCGATTTTGGCCTTTTGCACCACCCCAACTCCCCGCAGTCCTTTAGTAGTTCCCTGTCTCCTGGGATGCTGTCACTATCCTAAGCTTTGTAGCCAACTTAAAATATAAATGAAGTACAATAAAAAATACATGCCTTGTTTATTTTTCATCTCCTCTGCTAATGGTTTTTCTACAACCCTAAGGTTAGCTTCTTGGGAACATACTGAGCATGTGCATTGTCACTGGCACTAGAAAGATCTCGAAACATGATCCAAAATGGGGATCTGATGTGGACAAATTTGAAGTCCTGGATTATTCCTGTTTGAGAACTACTGAAACTATGTGCCGGTACTGTTGGTTCCGTGTATATACATGTGCGCAGCCTTAATCCTGAAAATGCAAAAACACGAAACATGACCAGTATGGGATGGGAACGACACCCTCAAAAGATCCAATAACTTGTGTAAGATTGAGACATACAGAATAAGCTTATTTTATGCAATAAAGCTATTGCTTTATTACCTCTTGGAGGTAAGGGCTACATTTTGCTGTGATTTTGTTGGTTAATTAATTTTCTTCATTTATTGGTAGGGATGCACTGAATCCACTATTTTGGATTCAGCTGAACTCCGAATCCTTCGTGAAAGATTCGGCCGAATACCGAACTGAATCCTAATTTGCATACGCAAATTAGGGGTGGGAAGGGGGGAAAAAATGTTTTCTTCCTTGTATTGTGATCACACCATTTCCCACCCCTAATTTGCATATGCAAATTAGGATTCGGTTTCGGTTCAGCTGGGCAGAAAAAGGCCGAATCCCGATCCTGGATTCGGTGCATCCCTATGTATTGGGTGAATCAACCATGGCAAAGCACATGGACTTTGAACTGGTTAGATTTCAGAACATTTAAAACTCTTGTTTTTGTTGCCCATGGAGATACATATATGGGGTAATAGGAGGACTTTCTGGTAGTTTCCAAACTAGTTGGTGCAGGTATGAGATCTATAATTCAGAATGCTCTGGGGTTTATATGTACAGGGTCTTACCCAGGGGTAATTCGAGGGCCTAAGCCGTCCTGAGTCAGCTCCTCCACACCGATCTTACGTTATCTTGCGACGGTGCAGGTTTGGGGGGCATCGCTAGTTTAGAAAGCTCAATCGCTGTCTTGCACTAGAAGAGCCTAATTTCTGGTTTAAAACCTGATAATTCAGCTCTTAATGTTACCAGGGGGGATTTTTGCTGCTCCTGGTAACTTGCGGGCACGCCCCTGGTTTTAGCATAATTTGGAGCTCTAGGCTTAATGCTATAGATATATATATAATTTTTTTTTATTGACTATTCAGTTTTAGCAGTTAGGTAGAAGCATTGGAAGACAATTTAATTCTCAAATTCACCTAGCCTCATTATGAGACATTCCCATAGGGCTGTTGTAAAACTCAGTAGGAATTGCAGTAAACCTATTACAGTAGAACCCCCATTTTACATTTTTCGGGGGACCAGAAAAAAATTGTGTAAAATCCAAGAAAATGTAAAATCAGGTAAATGTATTGTGCATAATATATAGGTGGGACCACAAAATAGAGTCCTGAGCAGGTCCATTTTTTGGGACCCGAACCCGACCCGTACACACAATCTGCAACCCGGACCCGCAACCCGCATTCTTACCCGCTTGGACCCGCTACCCTACCCGCAAGTACCTTCTCCGCAACCCGGACCGGTGACCCGCTGACCATCAAGAATCAGGAAGTGCTGTCATTGGAAACCAGAAGTGACATCATCAGAAGTAGACGTGATCAGAAAAAAGGAGTAAAACAGGAAGTGCTGTCATTGGAAACCGGAAGTGATGACATCGGAAGTAGACGTGACCAGAAAAAAGGAGTGAATTTCGATATTGAGAAGGGCCGACCCGCAGAACCACTGACCCGCAGGTATACCCGCACCTGGAACTTCTAAACGCAAACCCGCAGGGTACCGCAGGTTTTTGCGGGTATCCGACCCGCAGCAGGACTCTGCCACAAAACAACTATGTAAGATGAGGGGAAACTTAAAATCAGGGGATGTAAAATGGGGGTTCTACTGTAATTCTATGTGACACTGAGGATTTGGAATTAGGGCTGCGTGCTAAAGAGGTGTGGGCCTTCAAGAGGGAGACCTTCAAGCCAGCAATGAAGACTTGGATGGAATCTGATCTTGGGAAGATATCCAATAATTGATTGGAAATGGAGTCATGCTTCTTACCATATAATAAACGGTATAATGATGGGGGCTGTATTTTTTGACCACTCAGGTACAGGCAAGTCTTTTTTAACATCTTGACTGACATTCAGTTTTGGAGATTTCTTTTTCTATGGTTTTTGTGTGTTGAATGAATTGGTCATTTTCCGTGTTTTGTAACTTTTTAAATCCTGTTTAAATATTCATCTTTCAGATCCAAAAAGGCTTGTTCTGGTTGGTGTCAAATGAATTTACTGTGAACTCATTTATAAGACCTCGATTTGCTATAGATCCTGCCTAGGATTAAGTGCCCTGTTGCATGAAACACATCCGGCATTGTATATCTGATGTAACCAAGGCCGAGAGCTGCCATAGAGCAGGGGTGTCCAAAAGGTGGATCGGGATCTAGCAGGAGACCTTTAGCTGGTGATCAGTAGATCTCAAGACACTGTCAACAAACAGTTTGACTAAATCAGTCTTCTGTTTTATTCTTTTCATTCTGATATTTATTATGTTAAAGCTACATAAGAAATAGTTGTCTTTTAAATAGAATAGTATAAATTCTCTTAAATCAAAATAATATTTAAGTAATATTTTCTGTGATATTATGGATGTAGATCATAATGGGACAACATCACTAATAGTAGACCTCTCATTAGCAAAGTATGGGCACTATATGCTTTATATTTCAAGAGTGTCTGGGCCGGGTTGCTGAGACTGGAGCCCAATGAGATTGCGTTTCAAGGGAATGTAATAATCTACTTCGTAAGAGTCTGCAGTGTTTATACCTGGGCCTGTCTGTGGCATCTGTGAGAAATTTGGCTGTTGAACTAAAGCTGGCCATAGAAGCAAAGATCCGATCGTACGAATCATCGTACGATCGGACTTTCTCATCTCCCGACCCTCCACTAACCATTCAGATCAAATTCTTACCAGTCAGATCAAATAAAGTAGTTAAAGAACAGATCAGCAATGTTCTGCCCCTGACAGCAATCGTACGATATCTATGTCCAACCAAAACTAGTGACAGTCTCCCACTGAAAATCGTACGATCGGCAATACACGCAGAGATATTATCGGCAGCCGACAGGAATTTTCTAACCTGCCCGACCAACTGAACGACCGATCTCCGCCGGACGAAAAATGTCGGGACTCTCCACACACGGTCTGAAAATCGTGCGAATCCAAGATTCGTATGATCGGATCGTTGCGTCTATGGCCATCTTATGTCCTAAGTCTTTAACATATTTACAGTTGTGTTCGGGGAAAAATAGCTGTCGGAAATTGCTAAACCGATTAATCACTTTTTTTGGAAGAAATTATAATTCTACATGGCAAATAATTTACTGCTATGTGTCGTCATAGTAACAGACACAGCAATCATGACATGCTGCTGACTATGTGTCATTGAATCATTCATTTAAGTTTGTTCCAAATAATATCAGTGTGGAGTTCAATTCGTGAGTATTTAGTCTGTGAAAAAAACTAGTGTCAATTCCAGCCCTTATTGAAGGAAGGAAGGAGCAAATGTTGGGAATGCTGATTATAGTGTATTTCTCTCTGAACATCAGAGTAAAATGGGTCATTATTCAGAAGAACAGCGTACTTTGATTAAAAAGTTGATTGGAGAGGGGAAATATCTAAAGAAGTGCAGAAAATGACAGGCTGCTCAGCTAAAATGATCTCAAATGGTTTAAATGAGCAACCAAAGCTTGAAAGACATAGAAAACGACCATTCGAATGGATAGAAGAATAGCCAAAATGACAAAGACCAAAGATCAGCTCCAGGAAGATCAAAGAAGGTGTAAAGTTCCCAGTGATACTGTTACAATTAGAAGACGTCTATGTGAAGGCAAACTATAGGCAAGAAGCCCCTGCAAAGTCCCATTGTTGAAAATGACACGTGCTGAAGAGCTTACAATTCGCCAAAGAACACATTGACAGGCCTAAAGGGAAATGGTGCAGGATTTTGTGGACTGATGAAAGCAACATTGTTCTTTTTGGGACTAGGGGGTCGCAGACGACCCCCAAACAGTGAATTCAAGTCACAGTACAGAGTGAAGCCAGTGGCACAAACATCATGATATGGGGATGTTTCTCATACTGTTGTGTTGGGCCTATTTATCACATACCAGGGATCATGGATCAGTTTCAATACATCAATATACTTGGAGGTCATGTTGCCTTATACTGAACAGGAAATGTCCTTGAAATGGGAGTTTCAACAAGACAATGCCCCCAAACACACCAGTAAATGAGCAACATCTTTGGTTCCACGTAACAAGATTGATGTTATGGAGTGACAAACCCAATCCCTGACCTTAAAGAAGAACTAAAGCTTACTTAAAGAAGTAGCTAGAAATGTTGTACATTATGTTTTGTGCTTCTGTACCAGCCCAAGGCAACCACAGCCCTTTAGCAGTAAAGATCTGTGTCTCCAAAGATGCCCCAGTAGCTCCCCATCTTCTTTTCTGCTGATTCACTGCACATGTTCTGTGCTGCTGTCACTTACTGAGCTTAGGGACCCACTCACAATATATAGTACACATAGAATAGAAATGTCACAATATAAGGCTGATTAGTAATTAATACAGATAATTACTACATGGCAGCACAGAAACCAGTGCAATTAGCATCAGAATTTAATAATCAGCAAACCTGTAGCATCAGCTTATATTACAGCCAGGGAAGCTCATTTTCTGCTGGATAATTAGTGACGAGCCCTAAGCTTAGCTTCTCAACAGCCAATCAGAGCCCACTGAGCATGTGAGTGTCACAGACACTTTCCAAGATGGTGACCCCCTGTGGCAAGTTTGAAGTCCTGGATCATTGCTGCTATTGACAAGCTGAAACTTTAGCCTCGTGCAATAAGTTCATTATATAAAATACGGCATTTTTAGCCACATTCACTTTTAGAGGTTAGTTCTCCTTTAAAGGAGAAGGAAAGACTAAAAATTAAGTAAACTTCATCAGAAAGGTCTATATAAATACACCAGTAAACCCTCAAAGTAATGCTGCTCTGAGTCCTCTGTCAAAAGAAACACCACATTTCTTTCCTTCTATTGTGTACTCATGGGCTTCTGTATCTGACTTCCTGTTTTCAGCATAAACCTCATTGCCCCCGGCGTGAGCATGCTCAGTTTGCTCCTCTCCCCCTCCCTCCTGTAATCTGAGCTCAAAGCTGTAAGTGAACAGGGAGAGACTCAGGCAGAAAGCGATGTCACACTAAGCTAATATGGCAGCTGCTATCCTAAACAAACAGAGACAGTGTCTAGAGCTGTTTACTCAGGTATGGTTAAGCATTCTGCAGAATAAATATAACGTTCTAGCTTGCACTATTGGGGCTAATCTATTGGCAATAAACTGTCTTGGAGCTTTCCTTCTCTTTTAAGACCACTGGAAGCAACATCCAATGGGTTGGAGAGCAACATGTGGTGTGAGAGCTACTAGTTGGGGACCACTGATATAAGGGATAGGGAACGAGTTGTATAGTTCAACTGACACTCCAGCTGGCAGCTGAGAGACACATCTGGGGGAATCTTTTGATTGATTATAGAATTCACTGAACCAGATCCATCTAGAAAGTCCATATGCTGCAGGGTGGAATCAGTTGCACACTGCAGATATTTGCTGGATTGTCTACATGTGATTGTTGTGTTCTTTAAAGGGATCCAACAGGTTTGCTCACTCCAAGACCTTAGCCTCTGCAACATGCTTTAGAGCCAAGTGCAAGTAGTAGCCAGAACATCTAAATAAATACATTGTACAGGTATGGGACCTGTTATGCAGAATTCTTCGGGACCTAGGGTTTTCCGGATAATGGATCTTTCCGTAATTTGGGTCTTTATGCCTTAAATTCATTTAAACATAAAATAAACCCAATAGGCTGGTTTTGCTTCCAATAAGGATTAATTATATCTTAGTTGGGATCAAGTACAAGCTACTGTTTTATTATTACAGAGAAAAATGAAAACCTTTTTAAAAATTTGGATTATTTGGATAAAATGGAGTCTATGGGAGATTCCGTAATTTGGAGCTTTCTGGATATCGGGTTTCCGGATAAGGGATCCTATACCTGTATATGTATTCCGTTTATTATCTCCTGTCCTGCAGTAATTCCCTTCTGTAAATAGAACAGACATTCGCTGAAAGTTTGTCAACAGAATTGAGGTGTAATAGCAAAGCAGGCCACAAGAGGTCTCTGATGCCAAACAGATTCAGACACAGTATTGTGCAATGCAGAATTTAAGATTTATGAGGCTTCACTCATTTAAAGAAATAGCCTGATACTAAATATCGTCATAGGAGGGAAAAAAAAATCCATTTGGGACTGAGCCATGATATTAATGATAGTTGCACAAGAGACTGTGTATACAGTGCTAACATGAGATCCTTGTAGCCTTCTGGGTGTAATGAGTGAGATCCCTGAATCCTTATTTGTCTATTACAATTCCTCTCTCCGTGTATTTATATGTACAATGTACAGATAATGTCCCATTCCAAAATGATTATTCCTTCAATACCAGCAAAACGGTGTTTTTTTCTCTGGCAGCAGATAAATCAAGCCAACTGTTAGGGAGATGAATGTGGCACCCCTACAGTCTACATGCTGGATCTGTGCTGCCCCAGTCAGTCTATAGAATCCCTCTAAAAGGGCTTAAAGGAGAATTCAAACCCTTAACTAAAAAAAACCCTTCCCTACGTAGACCCTCCCCCCCCCCCAGCCTAGCTGTTACCCTGGCAAAATGCCCCTAACTTTTTACTTGCCCCTCGGTGCAGATTCAGGGATCACAGTTCACGGCAGCCTCGTCCGGGTCTTTGTGTTTTCTTTCGGTGCTTTTGCAGTTTCCGTCAATTTCGGCACAGTTGTCGCAAACCGGGAAATTGCTCCACCTGCGCATGCGCCACTTCGCCAGTCACAGTCTCAGATTAAAACCTGGAGGATGGCTGCCGTGAACTCCAATCCCTAAATCTGCACCGAGGGGTAAGTAAAATGTTAGAGGCATTTCCCCCGGGGTAGCAGCTAAGCTGGGGGGGGGGAGGAGAGAGGGGGATCTACGTAGGGTAGGGGGGTAGGTTTTTTTTAAGTTAAGGGTTGAATTCTCCTTTTCGTATGATATTCGTTGCGTGCATGGTGGGAAAAGAGATGACCGATATCGGCAGAAGACTTGGATATCGGTCGGCTCGTTGATGGGGCTGGATGGAAAATTTGATCGGGTGTCCAAACCCGAACGTCGGCCATTGTTAGTGCTGAATCATCAGATACAGGTAGAATTCTATTGTTTCCATATGTATATCTGACGATTCAGCTCTACACATGTGTATTGAAAGGAACGATCTTTCTTGGAACACATGGCTACACAACAGCTTGTATACATGAACTATAGTAGTACTTATCTGTTATCTACTGTGTATCCTGTGCTTGAATGGCTGCCCCCATGGCTACACAGCAGTTTGTTTATATAAACTATAGTAGTACTTATCTGTTATCTACTGTGTATCCTGTGCTTGAATGGCTGCCCCCATGGCTACACAGCATCTTGTTTATATAAACTATAGTAGTACTTATCTGTTATCTACTGTGTATCCTGTGCTTGAATGGCTGCCCCCATGGCTACACAGCATCTTGTTTATATAAACTATAGTAGTACTTATCTGTTATCTACTGTGTATCCTGTGCTTGAATGGCTGCCCCCATGGCTACACAGCATCTTGTTTATATAAACTATAGTAGTGTTTCTGAAGCAAACACACCAGTTTTACCAGTGCAGGGCAACACTACATGATATTTTCATTACTTTAAATCACACTCTTTTTTTGGTGTTGCTATTCCTTTAAGGAGACTGAGTAGCCTGGAAAGCATCCCAGTATGTGAGATAATCATTGCAATTATTTTCCCTAGAACCAACTTATTCATATAAAATAGAACAGTAACCAAGATCTCATAAATGGAAAAACTGTCTGTGAAGGGGTTGACACCATAGAGTGAGAGCAGACTGTTTGTATGTGTTGCTTTGAAGCACAAAGTCCTGACAGGCAGTTGCTGATTTTCCTATATAGTAAAGGATCTGTTATCCAGAATGCTCGGGCCCTGAGTTTTTCCAGATAACTGATTTTTCCGTCATTTGGATCTACATGCCTAAAAGGGGACCTGTCACCCAAAAAAAAAATTCCAAATCCTATTTTATCATGTTAGTCAAGCAAAATAAACTTTGATCACACCATTAAAATTATTTGATTTCTGTTTCCTTCAGTCTGGGAATTCATAATTATAGCAAACAGGCAGGAGCCATTTTGTGGTCACTGTCTTAAGTCTTGTATCATCTCAGAATCTTGTTTGTGCACCAGAATGGGGGAGCTGATGTCCATCCCCATGTCCTGGTTACACAATTAAATGGTGAAGAGAACTGGGGGAATGTGGGGAGAGCAGTGACATGTAGGAAGTGCTGAATGGAAAGTGAAAGTAATTGTCTGCCCCGCCCTTATCCCTAAGGCATAGAGGAGGGGCAGACAATATTTGATTGACAGCTGAGATTTTTAAATGAGCTTAACAGCTATGAATTCTTTAATAAATAAAAAAAAAGATTTTGGATTTCATGTTTAATTTGACAGGTCCCCTTTAAGTCTACTATAAAATCATGTAAACATTAAATAAAACCAATAGGCTGGTATTGCTTCCAATAAGAATTAATTATGTTATTTGGATTCAAGTATATTGTACTGTCTTATTATAGCCAAAGAGGAAATCATTTTTCAAAATCAGAATTATTCAATTGCAATGGAATCTATGAGAGATGGCCTTTTTTTCTGGATAACGGGTTTCTAGCTAACAGATCCCATACCTGTATAGACTATGGATGGAGACAATTCTGGAACTGAAGACAGTGATTTAAGGTTTAAAGAAACGAAGATTTAAGAAGTTTGGTGAAGTTGCAGCAGGTCACTGCACAGGGAAAGACTTATTGCAAGTTTTATAAGAGGCACCGGCACAGCAGCAAATTATATCTTCACTTCTCTGAAGAGTTACAATGGGCCATTGTGATTGGATTAGTGGAAGAGTTTATGGGCCAAATTCACTAAGATTCGTAGTTGCGCCAGGCGTAGTTTTACCCACGCTCTGCAAATTCACTAAAATCCGAAGTTGCGCTCAGGGGTAGCGTAAGGTTGCAAAGTTTCGCTTAGCGAATCACTATCGATGGTTAATTTGCATGGCGACAAATTCAAATTTCAATGGAGGAATATGTAGCGGCACTACAAATGCCTGGGAAACCTTCAAAACATCAAATAAAATGTTTATTTTGCCCTACACATGTGCCCACTGTATAGTTAAGTTGCCGAGTCAGGAAATGTAGGGGGGAAGGAGGGGAGCCCCAAAAATTTTTTTGATCTTTTTCAGCCTATCACCCATAATATAGAAAACACGCCAGCGTTTTTTGGGACTTAGAAAAAATTTGAACTTTTTTTTGAAGCAATCCCGATCTACTCTGTTGCGCTTTGGCTGGTCTGAGGTGGCGAAGGAAGTCTGGCCTAAAAGGTAGCGTTCAGTACACTGCGTGCGTTAGAGAATTTGTGTAGTTGCGGATAAGGTACTTGCGGGTCTAAGCGGGTAAGAATGCAGGTTGCGGGAACGGGTTCCAAAAAATGGACTCGCCCAGGTTTCTAACCAAATAAAGCAACTATAACATCCCTGATACAGTAGCAGAAGACTGCATCTTTCCTCCAGTACCCTAGTTTGGCTAATCTTATGAAAGATGGGGCAGCCAAAGCAAACACCAACTTCTGTAAGCAGAAAAAAAACATTAGCCCTACTTAAGATAAAGTCCTTCACGGAAACCAATTTCTAAGACCCAAACCCGCATAATTTATCCACTGATTTGCTACTCAACCCAGACCCGCAACTGCCTTTTCCGCCGACCACCATCAAACAGGAAGTGATGTTGCTGCAAACCAGAAGTGACATCAAAAGTGGGTGAGCCCCCGCCTTACTTCCCAGCCATTCAGAACTCAAGCAGCTTTGTTTGTTTCCCTGTCAGCGACTGTAGAGATTTGTATTGGATTTTATTTTTGCCTTTACATCCCCTTTACTGTTTCCAACTCCAGCTGCAGGGACAAAGATCATGGAGCCAGATTTAAACAGATAAACTGGGATTCTATTTGGAGGATTATTCTGCTGCAGCCACTGGTTCTGCAGAGTTGGAGAAAGTTTGTATTAAACAATACAAAAACTATAAAATCCACATTAGATTACATGACAACACAGGACCCAGTGCAGTCTCTATATTCTAATTATTAATCAGTCTTGTTGTATCGGCTTCTAGCAGATATTATTTGACTTGTGCGGTTTTGATAATTTATGATGATCCCTAAGCAGCCCAGACCCCCACTGAGCATGTGCACAGTCTTGGTCTTGCAAAGATGTTTAACAAAGTTACAAGATGGTGACCCCCTGTGGCCAACTTTGAAAGCATTTGTAGCCTTATTCTATTTTAGACTACTTCCCCTTTAAGATTGAAAGTCACACACACACACTTTTGACAGGTCAATACAAGACCATTTTTAATTTTCTATCTTTAGTAACATTGCAACCGTCAAGAAAAAAAAAAATAATTCTAGGACACATGAAACAGATGGAAGACATTTCTACAGTGTTACTAAGCAGGTTGGGTCCCGGGGGTCTTGGAGTGTAGATATTTCATCCAATAAATTAGAAAGCATGGGCAATAAAGTGCAGTTATTTCTGTGTTGGGATGAGGTCATCGATAGACTCTCCCTTCTCCAGGCGTTTTTCCATTTCGACGAGGAGTTTAACACCATCAACCACCGTCTGAACCAGTTCAACCTCAGAGAACCCCAGACGATCAGCATTGGAGACATCAAACACTCCGCCGACAGCTGCAGTGTCTACTCCACCTAAGAAACGACAAATATAATAAAAACCGGAGAAAGAAGATCAGCAGTTGAAGGGGTTCGCACTAACAATACTGTTGTTAGATGCTTGTTTAAAGGAGAAGGAAACCCAGTCGGCGCAAAAACCCTCCCCCTCCCTCGTGTTGCTTCCCCTCCCTCCTGGCCTACCGGTCTCGCCGTCTACGGAGTTCACTGACGCCATCTTCTTCCACGCGATCTTCTTCCTGCTTTGACCGGCGCATGCGCAGTAGGAGCATTTAGATGGTATGGATCTACTGTGCATGCGCCAAAAGTCACGAAAACTTTGCGACTTTTGGCGCATGCGCAGTAGATCGTACCGGCGAAATGCTCCTACTGCGCATGCGCCAAAATGCCGGTCAAAGCAGGAAGAAGATGGCGTCTGTGAACTCCGTAGACTGGACCTGCGCAGAAGGGTAAGTAACAAGTTAGTGGCATTTGCCCAGCAAGACAGGTAGGCCAGGGGGGGAGGGTTTTTGCGCCGACTGTGTTTCCTTCTCCTAAAAGTCATTGGTACAGGAGTTTCTGCATGGCTGATGCATCCTCAAGGAAACAGTTAAATTATGAAAACTATCTGTACAAGCCACTTTGAATCTTCATTCTAGTTGATGTAAAGTGTAGATTTGTCATATTTCCAAGGAGGAAGTGTAAAGCATCCCCTTTAGCATCCCCTTTAGCAACCCATAATTGCGAGGAGTTTGGGCTCCTTGTCCTTCAGAACTGAAGATCTACATTGAAAGAAGCAGCTTTTGTCAAGCTCAGCCAAAACCACATATTCTTATACAACACTTACCTGTTCCTCTCTTCTGTAGTCTGAGTCTCTTCAGGATTTCACCAAACTTCTCATTCTTACTTAGATTTGGCAATTTAATGTGGACGCCAGCCCTGAGACCAGTACCAAGGTTGGATGGACAGGTAAGAACATAACCAAGATGCTGGTTCCACATGAATGCAGATCCTTTGTTCTTGAAAAGAGTTTCAATCTAGGGAGAAGATGGTTTTGGTTTTAGGCGACAACAGAAAAAAAAAAACCATAATCAAAGAATAAAGCTTGTTGAATGTAGCTTCTTAAGTGTTGGATCTACAATCGAAGAACCATGTTTAAAAAAAAAAAAAAAACACCCCAAAAACTAAATTGTTTATGTATTTCTAAAGGATGAATAAGCACATTATTCACCACATGTAATTGTCAGCATCACTAATGAAGCGACTGAATGGGCACATTGGCAGAGACACACTCCGTTTCGGGGGGGAGATTAGTCGCTTCTTCGGGGCAACTAAACTCAACGAACTGCCTCTCGTTGGATAGAATCTAAATCGCCAGCGGGGTGGCACTCAGAGTGGTTCGTTTTCTGAAGTTTCCTCGTGAGGCATCTTCGGGCGATTTTGGAAAACAAAGCCACACAGCCGGCGATTTCGATTCCAGCGGGAGGCAGTTTGGGGAGATTAGTTGCCCCAAAGAAGAGGATATTTGTCGCACGCCCGAATCTGAGCGTGTGTCTCTGCCCTAAGGATGTGCAAACGCTTGCAGAAGAGTCGGTGATGTGAACATTTTCTGGACCTTCGTTAATCTTGACGTCACTAGATTTTTGGATTAAAATGCTTGTCCTTACTCTGAACACTTACTGCACAGTTCAAACTCGTTCTGTAAACAAACTTCACACAATACCCACGTTTCTGGAGCAAGAGTTTTTCACACACAAAACTATCAATAGGTGCAGTGACAAGAAGTGATCATTTGGGCCGAGCCATCTGACATGTTTAACAGATGAATGTGGGTTTGAAGAGATCAGCTAAACTCACTATAAAAGTTTAGTGGTGGAAGAACAAAGGTCTGGGGCTGTTCACAAATATCAACATGGCAGGTTTAAAGATCCTCTCAGTACTGGTTGGCCTGGGGGCTACAGATGCTTTAGAACAAGTGGCTCGGCATGTGGGGTTGCCAGATGAGCAAGTCCACACATTTCATAGCAGCAAACCAGCACCCGGCAGATGACAGTTGTAGTAGGGAGTGTATGATCAGATGACCCTTGTGAGATTTCCACATAACAGCAAAGGGAAAACCAGTCTCATATAAAGGGTTAACATGCTAAATGGATAGCCTTTTGTCAGAAAACTGAACTAAATATTTAACAGTTTTCCCTAAGACTAAGGAAAACTATACCCCCTCCGAACAATGTAGGTCTCTATAAAAAGATATTGCATAAAACGGCTCATGTGTAAAACCTGCTTCATGTAAATAATCCATTTTCATAATATACTTTAGTAGTATGTGCCATTGAGTAATCAGAAATAAAAAATTGCCATTTTTCTATCACCTCCTGGGATCGTATGATTCACTGTGCACACAAATCATACAGGTTAGGTCACATGAGCCAATTAACAGACAGAGTTAGGTCACATGAGCCAATTAACAGACAGAGTTGTGTCTTGTTTCCACACTTCTTCCTGTTACAGTTAGAGCTGCAGTATTTCTGGTCAGGTGATCGGAGGCAGCACACAGATCACGAAATGGGGGTTTAAGGCAAGAGATGGAAAAGGGCAATATTTTCTTAAATATATATTCCAGTTTGGCAAGATTCACTTAATTTGATATAAAATGTTAATTTTGGAGGGTATAGTTTTCCTTTAAGTTTTACTGCTGGTAGCAAGTGCCATTCTGCCTGCATGGGATAAAAGGCAGCCATGTTTTATCACATTTCATGGCCACCATCACTTGCCAACAGTATTTTTGTGTAAAAAAAGTTCCGAGTGTGAGCTCTATTAGCCTACAATAGGTGCCTTGTAATAATTACACACACACAGCCAACTGGACAGGCTGAATAAGAGGGATAAGGCCGTTCAGCCACTTACTTTTGTCAGGCCAGTGCAAAACCTCTTGAATACTTCCTTCATGTTGCCACCCTTTTGCATGGAGATCACACGAAGATGGTCTTCCTCATTGATCCAGACAAGGAAGGTCTTGTTGTCGTTGTGCCTTGATTTAAAAACAGGTTCGTTTAGGTTATTAGCAACAGAGCCGGTGACAGATCAGCTACAACTTCATGTGGCAGTTAACTGTCCTGAGGAGAGTTCCTAATGCTACTCTGGACTATAAACGGCAGATTTCATGATCTGCTACTTCCAGAACTCTAGCCTAACCATAGACGTTAGATGTGGTATTCATTACTGGACTTTAGGGATACTGTCATGGGAATAAAAATGTTTTTTTCAAAACACATCAGTTAATAGTGCTGCTCTAGCAGAATTCTGCACCGAAATCTGTTTCTCAAAAGAGTAAACAGAATTTTTTATATTTAATTTTGAAATCCTAAATGGGGCTAGACATATTGTCAGTTTCCCAGCTGCCCCCAGTCATGTGACTTGTGCTCTGAGAAAACTTCAGTCACTTTACTGCATGTTGGGCATGATATTACAACCCTCCCTTCCCCCCCCCCCAGCAGCCTAACAGAACAATGGGAAGGTAACCAGATAACAGCTCCCTAGCATAAGATAACTCCCTGGTAGATCTAAGAACAACATTCAATAGTAAAATCCAGGTCCCACTGCGACACATTCAGTTACATAGAGTAGAAGAAATAACAGCATGACTGAAAGCAGTTCCATCCTAAAGTGCTGGCTCTTTCTGAAAGCACATGACCAGGCAAGATGACCCGAGATGCACCTACTCACCAATATTACAACTTAAAAAAAAAAAAAAAAAAAAAACTTGCTAGTTCTGGAATTAAATTTTACATTGTAGAGTGAATTATTTGCAGTGTAATTTGGAAATAAAAACGACATCATAAAAATCATGACAGAATCCCTTTAACTTATTTCCTGATGGAGAAGTCTAACCGTAATACCAAGCTACACTAAATCACTGTTTAACACTAGTGTAAAGCAGCCAACACATGCAAGCTATAGCTTTAATAAATCGGCATAAACAAAGCAAGAAAACGGCCTGTTCTAGAGAGGCATTTACAATCTCAGGCATCTGTATATAAACCAGAGTACAAATTAGAGGACATACCAGATTCCTCTGGCATCAGGCCAGTCCCGGGCCATTCCAGAAGCCAAGAGGAGAGGAGAAACTGGCTTATCAAACAGGAAGTGGTCATCGATAAGCTGCTGCTGCTCCTGGTCAGTCATGCTATTCAGAGCGTAGTATTTGCCTTTTAGGTCCCCGTCCAAGCTAGCAAGTGCTGGGAACAAAACAGAAATGATTAAATGACCCTCTCACATATGAAAGTTAATATACATTTGGCAGATTTGAAATGTATAACGATTTCTCGGCTTTTAACGGTCTGACTAAATTCTTTCACAATCCTTATGAGTGGTTGGTTGTAAGCCAGGAATAACTTTCTGCTTAGTCTACAGGGAGGGACCAACGATCTATTGCATTATTTACTATCACACAAATTAAATCTGTAAAGTACTCTAGAGTAACCAGATTTCAGATTCTGATGAAAAAGAAAAAAAAAAAAAAGTTTAATACCCATGGTTCCAAAATCAGCACCAATAAGAGTTTGTGAGCAGCCTGCCCTTTAAATAAACTTTTAGTATGATGTAGTGTGATATTCTCAGACAATTTGCAATTGGTTTTTATTATTTGTGGTTTGAGTTATTTGGCTTTTTATTCTGCAGCTCTCCAATTCGCAATTACAGCAATCTGGATGCTAGGGTCCAAATCACCGTAGCAACCATGCACAAGAGACTGGAATATGAATCGGAGAGGCCTGAATAGAAAGAAGAGCAATAAAAAGTAGCAACAACATCAATTTGTAGCATTTGTTGTTTTTTTTTTTTAATGGGGTCAGTGACAGTTGAAAGTTGGAAAGAGTTTTAAGAATGTAAATAATTTAAAAACTATGAAAAATCATGACAACCAACTTAAAAGTTGTTTAGAATAAGCCATTCTATAGCATACTAAAAGTTAAGTTAAAGGTGAACCACCCTTTTAAATTTCAAAGAAAATATCCAGGTTGCAGGGTTCTCAATAATGCTCTTAAAGCAGAACTAAACCCTAAAAATGAATAGGGCTAAAAAGGTCACATTTTATATACTGCACCAGCCTAAAGTTTCAGCTTGTGTATTTACATTCAGTATATACCAAAAGCCCTTGGGGACATAGCCACATGCAGACTGATGTGATTTCAGAAGTAAATGACTTCCTTAAAAGGTTTCACCAGATGAGAAGAGTCTGCATTCGTCAGCATCAGAATGCACCAAAGCATGAAGTGTGACCTGCACTCCTCCAGGTACAGTCAGAGTAAAGTGCTCTGCTAAGTGAACATTACAGAAACTGCATTCATGTACCTTCTATTGACATCTTTTCAATTGCGCGTCTTTCTCCACGGCTGCAGTGAGGTGGGAGGCTGAATCCGCGAATACTCCTTCCAGTTCTGACACGAGAGCTGAGTACGTAGTTTGGGTCCAGATCATCACCTCCCTGATTAGGAAAAGGTTTGGTCAATGAAAGGGATATTACCCCCCCCAAAACGCATCAGTTAATAGTGCTGCTCCAGCAGAATTCTGCACTAAATCCGTTTCTCAAAAGAGAGAACAGAATTTTTTATATTTAATTTTGAAATCTGACATGGGGCTAGACAGTCAGTTTCCCCAAGTGCCCCCAGTCATGTGACTTGTGCTTCAGTCACTCTTTACTGCAAGTTGGAGAGATATCATACCCCCCCCCATCCTCAGTAGCCTAACAGAACAATGGGAAGGTAACCAGATAGCAGCTCCCTAGTAGATCTAAGAACAGCACTCCATAGTAAAATCCAGGTCCCACTGTGACACATTCAGTTATATTGAGTAGAAGAAACAGCCTGCCAAAAAGCAGTTCCATCCTAAAGTGCTGGCTCTTTCTGAAAGCACATAACCAGGCAAAATGACCAGAGATGCACCTACACACCAATATTACAACTAAATAAAACACACTTGCCGATTCAGGAATGACATTTTATATTGTAGAGTGAATTATTTGCAATGTAGTGTAATTTAGAAATAAAAACTAAATCATAAAAATCCCTTTAAGTAAAAGCATTCATTTAAAAAAAAAAAAAAAAAAAAAAAAAAAAAAAAAAAGACTTGCAGCTCCTCTCTATCTCCGAGCAGCTCATACCTTCAGGTTTTCAGAATTTAAGTCAGTCTTGTGCTGATCTGTTGGCTTGTAGCCGCCATGTCTGTCCTCAATAATTGGGTCAAAGAGCTCCTTAAAGACTTCATAAGATTCTTCATCCCCAGCAACACATCCCACTGTCATAATAAAGGGATGGCCTACAAAAGCGCAGTACAAAGATAGTCAGAAAAAAGGAGGTACATGAATGTAAACAAACCCCCCCCCCCCGTACTCAAATGCAAGTTCTTCTTCAGTGAGGGAGTTCTGTAACATTAACAAATAATTGCATCCTACATATGAGCAGGAGCCTCTCTATGTCCTGTATTTGTAGCTTAAGTTTGTATAACCCATACAGCTCTGCAGAATGTTGGCACCTTACAAATACATGCAATGCAAAGCACATAGGGGCATATTTATCAAAGAGTGAAGTTAGAGATCACCAGTCCTCTAGTGTGAAATTCCGCCACTCATTCATTTCAATGGGATTTTTACCAATGGGTGAAAGCGAAAGTTCATCCTTTAAAAAAAAATAAATTATTGAGAGGCGGAATTTCACACTGGTGGACTGTGGTGATCTCTAACATGCCACTCTTTGATAAATATACCCCATTGGCTTCTCATGACACTGAAAATGTTTATACACTTTAGCCAGCTCTGTGCAAGCAAAGTGCAAAAACTATATAAAAATAAATAAAAACAAACCAACTAGGAAAGGGGTTCCCGGCTGCTGCAGAGTGCCATTTATATTAGAGGGATGGTTCACCTTCCAAACACTTTCAGTTCAGTTGTTTTCAGACTGATCCCCAGAAATAAGACTTTTCAATAATTGTATTTTTTTTTTTTTTTTTACTGTTTTTCCAAAATCTAAGTTTAAAGTTGAATGTTCGTGTCTCTGGTGTTTGAGTCTGGCAGTTCAGTAATTCAGGTGCAGATTCTGAACTGTTACAATTTTGCAACATTTAGTTGATACATTTCTCGGCAGCATCTCTGGAGTATTAGCAACTATTGTATCAATTCTGCCTTTAATGAAACCCAGAGATTCTGCTCAGCAGGGACAAAGATAACAAATGTATCAACTTAAAACAGTTTACAGGGTCAGCGACCTCCCCCCCCCCCCAGAGCTGCTTTAGAAGGTGAAAAATGACACTTTAATATTAGAAAAAACAGTGACACATTGAAAATACTTGGAAAAAAGTTATTTCTGGTGATCTATCTGAAAACAACTAGTTGTTTGAAGGTGAACAACCCATGTAATGGAGAACTAAACCCTTAAAATTAATATTGCTTAAAAATGCCATGTTTTATATACTGAACTTGTTGCACGAGGCTAAAGTTTCAGCTTGTCAATAGCAGCAATGATCCAGGACTTCAGACTTGTCACAGGGGGTCACCATCTTGGAAAGTGTCTGTGACACTCACATGCTCAGTGGGCTCTGATTGGCTGTTGAGAAGCTAAGCTTAGGGCTCGTCACTAATTATCCAGCAGAAAATGAGCTTCCCTGGCTGTAATATAAGCTGATGCTACAGGTTTGCTGATTATTAAATTCTGATGCTAATTGCACTGGTTTCTGTGCTGCCATGTAGTAATTATCTGTATTAATTACTAATCAGCCTTATATTGTGACATTTCTATTCTATGTGTACTGTATATTGTGAGTGGGTCCCTAAGCTCAGTAAGTGACAGCAGCACAGAGCATATGCAGTGAATCAGCAGAAAAGAAGATGGGGAGCTACTGGGGCATCTTTGGAGACACAGATCTTTACTGCTAAAGGGCTGTGGTTGCCTTGGGCTGGTACAGAAGCTCAAAACATAATGTACAACATTTCTAGCCAATTCTTTAGTTAGGCTGTAGTTCTCCTTTAAGGGAGTGTTACATCATGCTTCTCAAAGGTGGGCAAAATTCAACACAAAAGTTAGATTCAAACACAACACTAGACCATCAAACTAAGGTCTAGGAAAAGGCATTCTCTTGGTTATGTAAGACAATACGGTGCTTTTTTTATTTTAATTTTACCAGGATTATCAACCCCAGTCTGAATGATATCATCCAGGGTGAAGCCACTGGACGTGATCCTGCTTCTCAGTTTCTTGTACATATCCAGAGTAAGCACCTTAGCCATGTGATTGTTGTGTGAGCTCAGATCGGGGAATTCTTCTTCGGTGGACAACCTCTTAATAATTGGTTGCGCCATACTGATAATGCTAGAGGGAAAATAAAATACTACACATGTTAGAATCTGCTCCCCCTGATCAAAAGAAGTGCTAGGACGACAATGAGAAACCTTTGGTCACAATGCAATAAAGAACTATAAAGTATTATAAGCGATTCCTATCCAGAACAGTTGACTTTGGAAAGACCAGGATAATCTTTTGATGCAGCAGCCAGAGCACTTCCATTAATGAGGGAGAACAGATGGCAAAGTGGATGAAGAGATTTCCATCATTTTACCTGGGTTGTCAACCCCAGTTTGAATGACATCATCCACGGTAAATCCACTAGGCGTCTGTTTGTCCCTCAGTTTCGCGTAGAGCTCCGGCGTCAGCACCTTGGCCATGTGATTGTTGTGGGCAGACAAATCCGGGAACTCCTCCTCCACGGAGAATTTGAGCTTCAGGGCGTTTAGAGCGTTACCGGAAGGCATGATTGTACTAGACTGAAAAAGGACGGGGTGGAAGAGACAGGTAAAGGCATTCGCCCTACATAGAAGTACATGACCTTCACATGTATGACCTTAAAGGGATACTGTCATGGGGAAAAATGTTTTCAAAAAGCATCAGTTAATAGTGCTGCTCCAGCAGAATTCTGCACTGAAATCCGTTTCTCAAAAGAGCAAACAGATTCCTGACATGGGGCTAGACATATTGTCAGTTTCTTGGCTGCCCCAGAGTCATGTGAATTGTGTTCACATCAGTCACTCTTTACTTCAAGTTGGTGTGATATCAAACCCCCCCCCCCCCGCAGCCTAACAACTAGGAATGCATTGAATCCACTATTTTCGATTTGGCGGAACCCTTTGCGAACCAAATCCTAATTTGAATATGCAAATTAGGGGTGGCAAGGGGAAAACATTTACTTCCTTGTTTTGTGACAATAAGTCACCCGCCCCTAATTTGCATATGCAAATTAGGATTCGGTTCGGCCGAATCCAGCTGGAAAAGGCCGAATCCCAAACCGAATCCTTGATTCGGTGCATCCTTAGTAACTACAGAACAATGGGAGGGTAATCAGATAGCAGCTCCCTAACACAAGATAAGAGCTGCCTGGCAGATCTAAGAACAACACTCAATAGTAAACACCCATGTCCCACTGTGACACATTCAGTTACATTGAGTAGGAGAAACAACAGCCTGCCAGAAAGCTGTTCCATCCTAAAGTGCTGGCTCTTTCTGAAAGCACATGACCAGGCAAAATAACCCGAGATGCACCTACACAACTAAAAAAATACACACACACACACACACACACACGCTGGTTCAGGAACGAAATTTTAGATGGTAGAGTGAATTATTCTCAGTATAAATTTCAAAAATTAAATAATTTAGAAATAAAAACGACATAAAAATCATGACAGAATCCCTTTTAGATGATTGGAGGCATTTGGTTAAGGTTAAAAAATAAATAAATAAAAGTATTGTACAAAGCCCTAAACCTGTCATTTATAAATATATCATTTTGTTACAATTTATACAAGGCAAATTATTTTTGTAGAGTTGCCGATGCAAAGCAAACAGGAGGATGCTAGAAAAACTGGTTTATACTGTTTAGCACCATTGTTAGCCACCATACCCTTCTTCTTGACCTCTAGCTTGTGCTCTTAGGCTAAGGCCACACTAGGCGATAGCGCCGCGATTTGACTCGCGGCGACTTTTCGCCGCGACTTTTAATCCGCAATCGCTGGGGAAACTTTTGCGCTGGCGTCTATGGGGAATCGCGACAAATCGCCAGCGTAAAAACACACGCGGCGATCTTTTTTCTATTGTCGCTCGAAATCGCCTCGCGATCGCCTAGTGTGGCCTTAGCCTTAAGAGAACACTTTATAACCCTGTGTTATGTAAGACGGATAACAGATGAGGGACAACATTAGCAAAATTGCATTCTCCCCAGCTGCAAGCATCAGTAATAAGTATGGCATCCCGTAGGGACTATGAAATACTACAGAAAGGCAAGTTCAGTGGCAAGTGTGTGAATAACGCAGACAGGTGACACTAGCCACTGGCTGTATCATTTGCTCAGGAACAGCCACTGGGTGGCCCACTTGCACTATGAAGCCAGTTAACCCTCCAATGGCTCAAGAAGAACAGAGCAGGATTTCATACGGTTATATTGCATTTTATATGCTATACATCTGGTTACAAGATGTAAAGGAGATCTATGTGAGGAATGACAAGCATAACTAGCAGCCTTCCACGATTGGGGCCACAGCTCCTCCCCATGCCTCTTCATTGAAGGTTAGAGATTTAAATGAATAATTCAGCACAGTCCCCAGATAATTCTGCCCTTATAAATGTCCATTTCCTATGGCTCATAAGCAAATAGCCCAGTGCCATTCTACTTGTACCCAGACCCCCCCATATCCAGATCCAAATGGTTTAAAGGGATACCGTCATGCAAAAACATGTTTTTTCTCAAAATGCATCAATAATGCTGCTCCAGCAGAATTCTGCACTGAAATCCGTTTTTCAAAAGAGCAAACAGATTTTTTTATATTCAATTTTGAAATCTGACATGGGGCAAGACATATTGCCCGTTTCCCAGCTGCCCCCAGTCATGTGACTTGTGTTCTGATAAACTTCAGTCACTCTTTACTGCAAGTTGGAGTGATATCACCCCTTCCCCCCCCAGCAGCCTAACAGAACAATGGGAAGGTAACGAGATACCAGCTCCCTGGTAGATCTAAAAACAACACAAAGTCCCACTGAGACTGATTCAGTTACATTAAGTGGAGATATAACAGCCTGCCAGAAAGTAGTTCCATCCTAAAGTGCTTGCACAAGTCACATGACTGGGGGCATCTGGGAAACTGACACTCTCTCTAGCCCCATGTCAGATTTCAAAATTAAATATAAAAAAAATCAGTTTGCTCTTTTGAGAAATGGATTTCAGTGCAGAATTCTGCTGGAGCAGCACTATTAACTGATTCATTTTGGAAAAAAAACATGTTTTCCATGACAATATCCCTTTAAATCAAGGCAGGCAGGGGCAATGCAACCTACATGAGTCCTGAATAAAAGAATCTGTAAAGAGGTGCCTCCATTGCCCAAACTAGGGACACACTGAGAGGATGGATGTAAGCCCCTGATTCAATGGGAAGTCAATAGAAACAACTATATTGCTGAAATACAACTCCCAACATCTCCAGTCAGCCCAATTCATTCTGTAGTTAGCAGCTGGAAGGCTGCAGGATAGTTATATGCCTGGATTATACAATACAAATTAAAACATTATGTATAATCCTGTTTGTGCCCCTGCCCATGTGATAGTTAAAGGCTCAGCAGTTCCAGGATAAAACTGATAAAGCTGAAATAAGAAGAAGCGAGTAGAGGAGCCGGGGCATGAGATGCTGAAGGAGCCGCCATCACCGCAACGCCCTGTGGGCAACGTGGAACGTGACATTTTCCAAGGACACGCGCTTTACGCCTCAGTGACGCACAGCTGCTGCTCCATTAGAAATGACCCGCTTCCGACCCAAAACCACAACACACACACTTTCAATTCACTGAACCGTATCTGAAACGCGGCTTCCCTCTAACTCCTCTTGCCCCAAACGCCATCACTGCAGCGGCTTACCTCAGGCTTAATTGATTGACGATGCAAACTGGAAACCCTTGACCTCTCCTCAGGACCAGCACTTGCCCCAGACCTGAATGGATGTGTGAGAGAAATGGACTTCCCTCGCCTTTATATAGTGTATCCAGCCTGCCTCGCCATTGGCTGATATTTATATTCCATTCATTGGATTGGAGCGTTGGCCGAGGGAAGAACCAGCACCGATCAATCAATAGACATCCATTTTTCCTCAAGCCTTGGCTGCGCTGCGTGGAGTTCTACTGAGGGTGAACGCGCGTTGCAAGAAAATGTGATCCTACAGAGATTCCGTCAGTACAGGGGCGCCAAAAAGGTGCAAATCTGTGGCAGTGAATAATAATATAGTAAAGTGTCCCAGGCGCGAGGCTTGTGTTTTGGACTTGTTTAGAGAATCGCATACATTTTATACAGTGACAAATAATAAGAAAGGGTCGGCGTGACACAGACTGTAAGGCATTGTAGTAGCTTTGTATTTACTTTCCCTCACTGAAATATTTGACATTATGGAGCATCTGCTCATTCTATGTAACAAAATGCTCTTTATCAGGGCTGGAAATCTCTTTCAATTTAAGGGCAGAGACACAAGCTGCTATTTCGGGAGATTAGTTGCCCAGCGACAAATCGCTTCTTCGGGCAACTAATCTCCCCGAACTGCCTTCCCGCTGGCTAGAATGAAAATCGACGGCAGGGTGGAACGATTCGTTTTCCAAAGCCGCCCGAAGTTACCTCACGAGGAAACTTCGGAAAGCAGAAGTGATCCAAGTGCCATCCCGACTAGTGATGTGCGGGTCAGGGTTTCCCTGACCCACACCCGACCCTAACCCGCCCTGCTACAACCCACGTCCGCCTGCCCCCGCTTCCGGGGGTCCTTTTATAGACCGTCGCCCCGCCGATGACGTCAAAAAAGGGGCGAGCAGAAGCGAGACTATAAAACCGGAACCCAGAAGTCGGATGCCGGCATTTGAAGGTGGCAGGCGGGGAGAGCAGGAGAAGGGCTCAACCCGCACCCGCCCGCAACCCGCGAGGAGCACTGCGAGGTCGACCCAAACCCGCCCGACCCGCGGGTATCGGGTCGGCCCGCACGTCACTAATCCTGACGTTGATTTAGATTCTAGCCGGCGGGAAGGCTTTTCAGGGAGATTAGTCGCCCATGTGATAGTTAAAGGCTCAGCAGTTCCAGGACAAAACAGATAAAGCTGAAATAAGAACAAACGAGCAGTGGAGCCGGGGCATGAGATGCTGAAGGAGCCGCCATCACCGCAACGCCCTGTGGGCAACGTGGAACGTGACATTTTCCAAGGACACGCGCTTTACGCCTCAGTGACGCACAGCTGCTGCTCCATTAGAAATGACCCGCTTCCGACCCAATCCCATTAAACAACACTCTGGCTCCTGGATGTTCACAAGCACTTCTTCTAGGGTTTAAACAAATACACAATGGGTGGAAGTGTATAATGATTTCCCACTGTAGGGTTTGTAGGGGTGCAATTTGACAGTGGCGGAACTACCGGGGGAGCAGGGGGTGCGAGCGGGCCAGGGCCCGCATCCCCTCAGGGCCCCCCGACAGTCCGCGCAGTTCGCGCGCTGCTGCGCGGCGCATATTCCCGGACAGTTTCTGGGTGTACGGAGGGGGGCGGGGGCCCGGCTGCGCGTCCTGCGCCAGGGCCCGCCCCCCTCTAGTTACGCTTCTGCAATTTGAGGCTCAGGCCCATAACATTTTATTCATAAATATAACGATAGTAGAGCCATCAAGGACTGCTATAATTAGCTATAGGCCAGGAACTAAGAAGTAGGGATGCACCGAATCCACTATTTTGGATTTGGCCGAACACCCGAATCCTTCGCAAAAGATTTGGCCTAATACTGAATCCGAATCCTAATTTGCATATGTAAATTAGGGGTGGAAAGGGGAAAACCTTTTTTACTTCCTTGTTTTGTGACAAAAAGTCACACAATTTCCCTCCCCGTCCCTAATTTGCATATGCAAATTCGGATTCAGTTCGGCCTTTTGCATTCTGAATATAAGGTAGATTTGCAATCCATGAGCTGCCTTGTCTTCAGTTCTAGTGCACTCAAGTTGTATAAAAGCAAGGCTTTGCAAAATGAAGAATTGAAACTTTAGAGAACCCAGCATCATTGTAAGGAGACAATTCACAGAATCCCTAATGATACAGCGAGAATTGTGCCAGAGAACTGACTTGGTGCAATGGAAGTTCAAAATCAATGTACCATATAATGACTTTATTTGTTGCTGAAATAACCTTAAAAGCCAGTCATTGTGTATTGCCTGAACATTGGTTGAAATCAGTGTCGGACTGGGACACCAGGGGCCCACCAAAAACCCTTAGACCAGGGGCCCACTCTAAGTATTATTTTCTTCCTCTCCTCACTCAACCTCTATTCTCCTAGTCTCTTTTCTTTACATACTATAACCTATTATTCCATCTATTTAGCCTCTTTATTCTCATAGAAATAGGCAATGGCCATGAAATAAGCCAAATGTTTAGAAGCAGGAGGGCCCACTGACACCTGGGCCCACCGGGAGTTTTCCTGGTATCACGGTGGGCCAGTCCGACACTGGTTGAAATGCACTGCTGTTGGTTTCAAGTGCTATTCTGTCTTGACCTCTGTCTGTATCTGATTGCCACCTCCTAAGAAGCTCTGAATGATTTGTATTGCCTTCCCTGACCTTTGGCCTGTTTTGACTTTGCTGACTTTACTATTCCTTGATTTTGGTCTGCATCTGCCAAATCACTGTCCTAAGTATGGTCCGTGCTCCTCTGCAGGACTTGCCAATTGCAAGTCTTCAAAAAGGTTTTGTGGAATATATGGTTCTGCCATGCTCGGCTCATGTATCCCTTTACTAGGGATAAAATAGTGAAATGGCCTCCAACATGTAAGCCAAATGCTATTTAACTCTGGGAAGAGATAGCTTCCTTCTGCAGGTCTGTTTGGCCATAGTCTATTGTGTTTACTTTAAGTCTAGGTATGTATCACTAGTGACAGCTTCATAGATACCCAGTTATTTTTTTTTTTTTTGTAAATATCTTTGTTAAAGGGTTGTTCACCTTCAAAGACTTTTTCCAGTTCAGTTGATTTCAGATAGATCACCAGAAATAAAAACTTTTTACAATGAGTTTCTATTTTCTATTTGTGACCGTTTTTCTAATATTGAAGTGTGATGTTTTATTTTTCACCTTCTAAAGCAGCTCTTGGAGGGGGGGTCGCTGACCCTTTAACTGTTGTAAATTGACACATTTAGTTGCTACATTTGTTATCTTTGTCCCTGCTGAGCAGAATTTCTGGGTTTCATTAAAGGCAACTGTTAGAATTGATACAATAGTTGCTAATATTCCAATGATACTGCTGAGAAATGTATCAACTAAATGTAGCAAATTGTAACAGTTCAGAATCTGCTCCTGGATCACTGAGCTGCCAGACTGAATACATTCAATCCTGAGACAGCAATATTAAACTTTAAACAAAAATTTTGGGAAAAAGGAAAAAAATAAACATGGAAAGCAATTGAAAAAAGTCTTTGTTTATGGTGAACGATCTGAAAATGGCAGAACTGAAAAAAGTGCTTGGACGGTGAACGACCCCTATAATATATAAAGTATTTATTGTATGGTAAACACATTTATTTTGTTACTGTATGCACTTACTTTAGGGGGGTTATTTACTAAAATTCTAAAATTTCTCTCTATTTTCTTTAAACCACTTCAACCAAACTCCCATCCAAATGTTACCGTATTTATCAATAAATTTACTTGAAAAAATCTGGTGCGGATAAAAAAAGACTTGATAAAATTGTGAAAAAAATCTGAATTTAAAATTTTTTCAGATAAGAAGCCTGAAAACTATGATTTTTTCCGGATTATTGTCCGAAAACCACAACGTTTTGGGATTATTATATGAAAGCCAGCACAGATCATGATGTAAAATATGATATAAAAATGCAATGGGGAGGGGGTAGATTGGTTGCCAGCTGTTATCTGGTTACCTTCCCATTGTTCTGTTGTTAGGCTGCTGGGAGGGGGTGATATCACTCCAACTTGCAGCACAGCAGTAAAGAGTAAATGAAGTTAATCAGAGCACAATTTACATGACTGGGGGGCAGCTGGGAAACTGACAATATGTTTAGCCCCGGGTCAGATTTCAAAATTAAATATAAAAAAATCAAATGGTGAACTCCACTGATAAATATGATTCTAGAAATACCCTAGGGACGAATAGAACATGGGTGAGTTTTTCTGTGGTGAGTTCTAATCTCACATTTTGATAAATCTGCCCCTGTAGAAATGTATTTGACCAGTTATATATTATTATTACTTCCCCTGCTAGCAGAATTGTTTGCTTAGTCTTATAATGTTCCATTTGAATGAGCCTAAACTTAGCCAAAATACGGGATTCTAGGATCTAGGCACTTTCCTCGCAATGTCAAGCAATGACAAGAATGACGTCCCCCCTGTGCGATTCGGAACTGGCCCCACATGCCTTGTAAAAGAAAGAGGCTTGTCTTGCTGGAGAGCTACAAATTGTGGGTCTTTGCTTTTATGTATGGCTGATGAAACTTTTTTAAAAAAAAAAAATTCTGAAGCTAAGCCAGTTGTTAGCTGTATCCAACATGAGCATAATCCGATAGTTGGTCTGGTCTCAGTGTGGTCTTATTATGTTGGTTGAGCATAAAGTATTCACTTGTTTCCTTTTATAAAAATGATAATCCAGCTTCTGATGATATATTTTACAGTGGTCCACTAGCCATGAACATGTCAGGCCACTGGCTGGTGAGTCTGATATTCCTTTTGCTAATGAGTTTCATTGTATCACATTCCATAGTGGCGTAATACAATCCAGGGTCAGAGGGCTCCTTAAATTGGGATCTTCAAATAGGAAAGGGAAAAGGTCCTTTGCTTCCAGTTTCTGATATATAATACACAAAGCAGGTGCAGAGAAGAACTGGGTATTCCTTGTATTATGCAAGCTATGACATTCCAAAGCCAAGGATGACAAATTGGAGCAGTCCAAAGGAACCCACAGAATTGCAAATAATTCCTAATCTTCATTGTTCACAATTCCTGGATTTGAGTTTTTCTTGGGAGAGCACCGTGTGTGTTTATTTGCATATTTTGCTGTATATCTAAAATGTGCTGTAATAAAACAGTTGGTGCCGAATATGAATAATTTAAGTGGCACTTATTTGCTTCCATAACATGGTCTCTGTGCAGAATGTTGATAGGCATAAGGTGCTACTTATATCTTTAATAAGGGTTACTGATTACAGATTTTCCCATAGTCACAGTGCATGTATCATAAGTTAAAAAATCCTTGAGAAAGGTCCCCATGTGGGACCGAAAACGTCGGATTAAAGGGATACTGTCATGGGAAAATTTTTCTTTTCAAAATGAATCAGTTAATAGTGCTGCTCCAGCAGAATTCTGCACTGAAATCCATTTCTCAAAAGAGCAAACAGATTTTTTTATATTCAATTTTGAAATCTGACATGGGGCTAGACATTTTGTCAATTTCCCAGCTGCCCCAAGTCATGTGACTTGTGCTCTGAAAAACTTCAATCACTCTTTACTGCTGTACTGCAAGTTGGAGTCATATCACCCACCTCCCCTTTCCCCCCCAGCAGCCAAACAAAAGAACAATGGGAAGGTAACCAGATAACAGCTCCCTAACACAAGATAACAGCTGCCTGGTAGATCTAAGAACAACACTCAATAGTAAAAACCCATGTCTCACTGAGACACATTCAGTTACATTGAGAAGGAAAAACAGCAGCCTGCCAGAAAGCATTTCTCTCCTAAAGTGCAGGCACAAGTCACATGGCTGGGGGCAGCTGGGAAATTGACAAAATGTCTAGCCCCATGTCAGATTTCAAAATTGAATATAAAAAAATCTGTTTGCTCTTTTGAGAAATGGATTCAGTGCAGAATTCTGCTGGAGTAGCACTATTAACTGATTCATTTTGAATTTTTTTTTTTTTTCCGATGACAGTATCCCTTTAAGATGTAGTTATTTTGGAAAATAAAAGAGATTTGTTTTCACCTTCTACACAGTGTGTGCTGATCCTCCATATACAATATATATATATATATATATATAAACCAAGCAAATGGAAAGCACATCCATAAGTAAAGCTATGAAACCTGGGTGCCAGTCCGTGTATCAAATATTAACTGCAAAAACTGACAGCACTCCAAGGACAATTTCCAACACGATTAAGTCAAACAAAGTGGAGGCTTATTTGAGTCCAACATTTTGGTTCCGCACAGGAACCTTCGTCAGGGCAAAAAAAAAAAAGCCTGTGGCAAAAAAAAAAACATATAGTGGTCTTGTGACTACAGTAAAATAAAGAAAAAACAGGCCAGGGCTAAAAGATAAAAAAAAAAAATGCCAGTATACAACTTATAGTAACTTGCCTGCAAAAATTCCCAGAGGTCTACCCCCTCTGATAACTGACCTTCAATTTCTAATTTATTTATAAAAATACTTATCGGCTAACACTATTAATATTTATGTTACATTTGTTTTGAAACTGCTTTCCAAGCGGCATCTACAGAGTCAAAATCTATTGTTGAACATTGGGCAACTGTATATGCTCTGTGTTTGCAGGGTCTTTCATTTTACATATGTATATTTATAATGCAAGTGCACCTGATCCCTTTCTCTGGAGGTTGAAAACGGACACTAACCAGCGAAAATTCGCCCGCGATGGCTTTGATCACATCACAACACTTCGCCAGGCGAAAATTTGCCAGGACAACGCTAATTCACTAAAATGCAAAGTTGCGTCCAGGGCACCAAACGATGGCGGGAAGTTAAAGTTGAATGGACTTATATGTTGCAGCAAATACATTATATTACACAAGCCCAGGGAACCTTTATAAAATAAAATAGAGTTTTTATTGCCCTACACATGAGCCCAGTGTATAGTTTAGGTGCCATATGTTAGGAAATATAGGCCGGGTACCCTAAAAAAAATGATGCTCTTTTGCAGCCTATCACCCTGAAAGACTGAAAAGTCACCAGCGTTTTTTGGGACTTTTCAACTTTTTGAAATTTTCAACTTTTTTTTGAGGAACTCCTATCTACTCTATTGCACTTTGCCTGGTCTGAGGTGGCGTAGGCAAGTCTGACGCAAGAGGTAACGTTCAGTAAAATCTAGGGATGCACCGAATCCACTTTTTCGGATTCGGCCGAACCCCTGAATGCTTTGCAAAAGATTCGGCCGAATACTGAACCGAATCCGAACCCTAATTTGCATAGGCAAATTAGGGATGGGAAGGGGGAAACATTTTTTACTTGCTTGTTTTGTGGCAAAAAGTCACCTGATTTCCCTCCCCGCCCCTAATTTACATATGCAAATTAGGATTCGGATTGGGTTCGGCCGGGCAGAAGGATTCGGCCAAATCCGAATCCTGATGAAAAAGGCCGAATCCTGGCCGAATCCCGAACCGAATCCTGGATTCGGTGCATCCCTAGTAAAATCTGCATCTTAGTGAATTTGTGTAGTTACGTCCAGAGCAAAAATTTGCCTGGTGTTAGAGTCTATCTCCTTCGCTAGCAAATTGACGCCAGCACCCGTTAATAAATCGGCAAAGTACCGAAATGACGTTACGCTGGCGAATTTAGTCACTTCGCCCTTTGCCCCTCTGTATGAAAACTGATGTTTGTGCAATGCCTACATTGTTCCAGGATTCTCACAATCTGCTCTTGCATTTATGCTGTGTCCTATACATGCTATCATTCAATTTCTATACATGCTATCATTCAATTTCTATACATGCTATCATTCAATTTCTATACATGCTATCATTCAATTTCTATACATGCTATCATTCAATTTCTATACATGCTATACATGCTATCATTCAATTAGAGGTTTTCTTTAATTACTCCCAGGCATACTTGTGCTTTCCCTCTTCCATGTGTGCCGCTCAATCCCTCTTTACATTAAAATTTCTTTCTTCTCCCCTAACACAAGTACAGATTCACTTTCCTCCAATGTGAAAGACCAGTGATACTATTCGTACAGGTGTAACCGGAGAACAGACAGGCAGATGCATTTCAGGTCATCGTATACTCACTAATTGGAGGTGGAAAAGGTTTGCAGGGAATCCCAGTGCTTGTATCATAAAGTCCCTCTCTCTTTATCTGCATTTTTCTCTGATGATACAGCAATTGAACTAGCACAGTCAGCCATTTCCCCCCATGATTATCAAACTTCCCATCTGATTTATAGAAGCTGGATATCTTGTTCCTATTAAAGGGGTTGTTCACCTTCCAAAAACTTTTTCCAGTTCAGCTGTTTTCAGCTGAAACGCGTAGGGCAGCATAGATGGACGGTGGGGGATGTAGCCCTTATCCGCTCCCCACGTAGACAGGTAGAATTGGGAACAGGGGCGTGGGGCTTTTGCTATAAGGGAAAGGGATTTTTTACTTGGCTAACCCCTAACTTTTTTTGCAAACTTTTGGCACCTGTTCTTGGGTGCTTCATGCACATTGAGCGATTTTTGGCTCTATGATTCCATTACCTTCCACCTTGTGCTTAAGGTTTTAATTATATGTTTTTTTATGGTCACTGACCAGCACTATCCATATGTCTATGGAGTAGTGAAGTTGTTTGAATTATACTTGGTTTGCTGTGTGGGCATGGCCCAATGCGTTTTGTAATTGGTTTTAATTGTTACAATTAAAAGTGAAGTTTTAAGTGTCACGTTAGCAACCCTGTTGTGCCTAATTGTCGCCTAAACTGGTTAGCAGTGGGGAATGAGGAGGGGGGGGGGTGTCTATCTATTAATACACCTCTTATTTCCTTTTCCTCTCTCCTGTTTTCTTTAGTTTTGATGTTTATCGATTCTAACCTGCAGGCTATGTATTTACAAGACTGTCAATTACTGATTTAGGCTCCTTTCCTATATCTTGTCTACTTTTCCCAAAATTGTAATGTCCTTGTCGTTAGTGTTTCAGTCTGTCAGCTCAATGATCCAGGAGCGGACTCTAAATTGTTACAATTTGCTACATTTAGTTTATACAGTAGTTGATACATTTCTCAGCAGTATCTTTGGAATATTAGTAACTATTGTATCCGTTCTGAAACTTTAGGCTGGTGCAATAAGTTCAGAATATAAAATATGGCATTTTTAGCCACATTCGTTTTTAGGCTTTAGTTCTCCTTTAAACTGATGTGATGAAATTCGGCTTTGTGTTTGTTAATAGCTACGGGATTAGGAAACTAAGTAGATCACAGATGATTTTAAATAAATCCCTTACATGATTCCGGTTTTCTTGTTGTTTAAAAAACGTGATGGATCATTAGACGATACGCTGTCGCTAGAGAGCACATTACAATGTAGGTGTCAGTGATGTGTAATAAGTGGATGTATTTTTCACTCTCCTATTCTGCAGCTCGTGGCACTAATATAGATCCCAACCCAGCTGCTAGGTCCTGTTCCACACAGTAGCTTTGCAAGGGATATTTCATTTGGAGAATGGCCTAGCATTTACAAGCTTCTTGCTAAGCTGTTGTTCAAAAAGCTTACGCAGGGCACGTGATCTTGTGCTTCACTTGAGGTCACAGATGGTATCTCAGTAAAAGCAACAGTACATATTGTTAAAGGAACAGTAACATGTGTTTTAAAATAATACAAATATTATGCAGTATTGCCCTGCACTGGTAAAACTGGTGTGTTTGCTTCACAAACACTACTATTGTTTATATAAATAAGCTGCTGTGTAGCAATGGGGGCAGCTATTCAAAGGAGAAAAGGCTCAGGTTACACAGCAGATAAGCTCTGTAGAACACAATGGTGTTATCTGTTATCTACTATTTAACCTGTGCCATATAGCCTTTTTTTCAATTTCCACCATTGCTACTCAGCAGCTTGTTTATATGAACTATAGTAGTGTTTCTGAAGCAAACAGATCAGTTTTACCAGTGCAGGGCAACACTACATGATATTTTCATTACTTTAAAATACTTTCATTTTTTGGTGTTACTGTTCCTTTAACCTTTGTGTTTTTCGTTTAGGCACTGGAAGTGGTTCACTCTCCCATGCTATCATACGGACAGTGGAGTTCCACCAGCAGTGAGCGGAGAAAGCCATAGAAGAGTTTCGGCAGAATAAAATGGATCATCTGGTCACTGTGAAGAATCTGGATGTGTGTAAGCCTGGCTTTGGTGTCTCCAACATTGCCAATGCTGTATTCCTCGACATCCCATCCCCCCGGGAAGCTATCGGGCATGCAAAATCTGCAATGAAAACCAAAGGTATAGCCCATTTTTCATTGCAATCAGCTTTGTATTTTTGTCCCTCAATTTGTTTGGTCAGTGGCCTTAGCAACCAGATTAGGAGAAATAGAATAGACGACCAGTTGTAGCTGTCTTATAATAGCACTGTCTACAATTTAGTTAAATAACTAATGTTACATTGGGAGATTTTATTTACTCAGAAGTAGGGATGCACCGAATCCAGGATTTGGTTCAGGATTCGGCCTTTTTCAGCAGGATTCGGATTCGGCCGAATCCTTCTGCCCGGCTGAACCGAATCCGAATCCTAATTTGCATATGCAAATTAGGGGCAGGGAGGGAAATTGCGTGACTTTTTGTCACAAAACAAGGAAGTAAAAAATGGTTTCCCCTTCCCACCCCTAATTTGCATATGCAAATTAGGATTTGGTTCAGTATTCGGCAGAATCTTTCACAAAGGATTCGGGGGTTCAGCCGAATCCAAAATAGTGGATTCGGTGCATCCCTACTCAGAAGGGGCACCAGATTGCTCCAAATGCCCAATTGCTCTTATCTATTATGGCAATTGCCTTAAAGTGCTAAAGCAAGTGTTTGTCAGTTGATTATCCACAATTCCAGGCAACAAGCACGAAAACAAGAGGAAGATGTTTGAGAGAGTACATTCAGGGGACTGCATTTGGCACCCATGTCTGAGCTACTAACTTATTATTGGATGCCTGAACTCATCCCACGTGCCAAAGTCTTCTGTACAACATTTGAGACTTTATTTACATAGATATCAGCTGATCCATTGGAACTTTTAGCATCACAAATGGAAAAATTATGAGGGTATGAACTCTAAAGGAAACAGCTTCTAAAGCAAAGCTGAGAGATTTAAAGGACAAAGAAGGTTAAATCACTAACCATTTCATCTTTGCTAATTTGTCTCTCCAATTAAAAAAAAAATCACTGGGAGCAGAATGGGCTGTTCCATTCCCCAGCAGAAGAAACCGTAGGCCAATATGTATGTCACTTATACCATTAATGGCACATTAATAGTGGAGTATCTAACTATAAATTGCTAATTCCATATCATACCTTGCTGAAGAGAAAACTCCATCTTACCATTTACTTATAGTGGTACAGACAGGTGTACTCTAAGGCCATCTGCTACTGCTAAACGCTCGTTATTTAGCAGTTTTTTTGTTTTAGGACTTTAAAAGGGTTGTTCACCTTTAAATTAACGTTTAGTATGATGCATGATAATGAGTGATATTCTGAGACTGCAATTGGCTTTTATTTTTTTAATTATTTAGCATTTTACTGAGCAGCTCTCCAGTTTGCAATTTAAGCGATCTGAACAATACGTTTGTAGTCTTATATGCAGTGGCGGAACTACCGGGGGAGCAGGAGGTGCGAGCGGGCCAGGGCACCCCCTCAGGGCCCCCCGGCAGTCCATTCGCCTCTGTAAAAGACCGGCAAATGCGGCCGTACAGAGGGGGGCGGGGCCCGGCTGCGCGTCACGCACCAGGGCCCGCCCCCTCTAGGATCGCCACTGCTTATATGTATGTTTGTGAATATATATATTGTGACAAAGAGCTCTGTCCCAGTAGGCTAGCATCCAGCCTGAGGTATTGGCTCCTTTAAATCTCTAGGGTAAGCCAAGCTAGGACCCGGGAGCAAGGTGAGACCAGTAAGCTGTTCAATTAGTCCGCAGGTGGGGTGTTTAAGGGAGCCTGGCTGTGCAGTGTGGGGTGGATTGGGAGTCAGAGTGAAGCTCTAAACACACGCTGTGATTTTGAACAAACCGTGTATATCATTGGAACTCCATAGTGGGGCTGCCTTGTGATAGCAGTAAGGAGTTGTTTCTGCTTTCTATAAAACTGCAAAACGGGGAGGTTTTCGCTTATTGTTTAATGTTATACCACAGAACTTGTGACTATTTAAGTTTGTTTGGTTTGAACAATAAACCCCAGGCAAGAGCCTGTCCATTTTGTTGCAAATCTAAGCCTCCTGTCTCCTCTGTAAGAACTGTTTTACCTGAGCCCTACCCTCTGTTATGAGCAATTCCCCACAATATATATATTTTTATATCGTTTTTTAAAATGAAACAAGCTGAAATGCCGCTCCTCACCTTTCTTATTGGGTGCATGTGGCCAATGCTTAATTTACATAATTTACATACTAAACAAGTTAGCCCCAGCACTCTCGACATATAACCCCATAAAAAAATATTCTTGCACAACTGAACTGTAACTTGTTTAGTATATATAAATATATATATATCTATCTTTTTTTTTTCTCACTGTTATATAAAGTTATATTATATATTTGCATCTAAGAAAAATGTTAATCTGTATTACGCATCTTTGCAGGTTGAAGTCCTGTGCATTTATGTATGCAATCAGTGTTCCTAGCTTCTTGCAAGGTAACTGGTTATTGTAGAATTTGTTTCCAATCTGTTTATCATAGGTTCTTGACTCATTCGTCCTTATTCTGCCTAATTCTCCTCTACCTTCTCCCCACTGCACTCCTACTGGGAGTAGTACTCTGCCGGCCAGCCTGATACATCATTTTAATTCCCTGGAATGCAGTGGATTCATTTGTTACTATAATAAGTGGGTGACACAGAAAGAGAATGGAGAGCTGCAAAATGTTGACTTCATTATGCACCTGGCTCCTCTGGTGACTTGATTACTTATTTAGCTCCCTGGGTTTTAAAGTTACAATTTAGTAGGTCACACGGTGATAATACATGTAACTCGCTCGGACCCAGACCCAGGCCCAGGCCAGGGTTCTGGCAAATGCCAGAGGGGCTGCTATAAGGTCCCATAGAAAGTCAGTATTTAGTGGGCTGGTGGGGACTGTCTGGGCCTCTATGTGGACTGATTGGGCCTCTGTGTACCTGAAATGCCAGGGCCTATTTTCATTATCAGTCCGTACCTGGTTCTGGCAAATGCCAGAGGGGCTGCTATAAGGTCCCATAGAAAGTCAGTATTTAGTGGCTGCTGGGGAGTGTTAGGTTCTCTATGAGGGGTGATTGGGCCTCTGTGTACCTGAAATGCCAGGGCCTATTTCTATTCTCAGTCCGGACCTGCTTAGACCCACGCTAGCCCCTAGACACTATAAATAAAGCATGTGCTGAATCCAATTCTTTTTATGATTCAATCTATGATTAGGCACAGTTGTACTAAATATGCTGTCAGCTTATAAATGAAGCCAGTATTCAGACCTGTACTTGGATGACAGTAGCTATCAGGTACATTGCTAGCGCCGAGTGATGGTTGTTAATAAAAAAAATGTGCCTTATCCTTATGAATGAAATCTTGCTGAAATGTAATGATTTATTGACTTGGCTGTGCTATTTATTCACTAGCTCCAACATGTGCAGTATTTTTCTGTGAAGACAAAAATATACAGAAATATACAGAATTCAAATGACCGTTCCTTTGTATGAACCAATTGTTTCCAACCCATCAGCCAATGGAAAAAAAGATTGCAAATTGTATTGTTTGCACCAGGGTGCTGTGTATGTAATAGAATATCTTACAGGTAATTTTCTATCCCTGCCACCTTCAAGCATGTCTTAAATAACGTGATATGCAATTCAAATTTACAACATAATGTTGTCTAATTTAGAATAGTACAGTGCAACCTTTTTTTTTTCTTTATGCAATTTTCTTTATTGTTTATGGAATCTATAGGAATTGTATCACATTGCTTTATTGCAAGGTTTATGGCAGAATTATCACTTGAGAACACTGCAGGTTTCTAACGTAGCCCACAGCAGTAAATCCCTGGGATTATCCGGTAATTAACCTAGAAAATATGAAACCCCTTATGTCATACTGAGTTTCCGCTGCAGGGTGGGATATATGTTTATTTAGGTTTACAGTTTTTCTTGATTTATAAGGAAAACATTTTCCAACATTTGAATACGGGCAAGGGAGTAAACATAGTTAGGCTGAGTTGTGCTGCAGCCTTAAACCATGCCCATATTATGGCCACTATTTATTATTTAGTGCATGGAAGATCCTATTTTAATATGAATATAACTGTCATTGCATGAGCTATAATTTGCACAATATTTAAAGGGATACTGTCATGGGAAAACATGTTTTTTTCTAAACGCATCAGTTAATAGCGCTGCTCCAGCAGAATTCTGCACTGAAATCTGTTTTTCAAAAGAGCTAACTGATTTTTTTATATTTAAGTTTGAAATCTGACATGGGGCTAGACATATTGTCAGTTTCCTAGGTGCCCCCAGTCATGTGACTTGTGCTCTGATAAACTTCAGTCACTCTTTATTGCTGTACTGCAAGTTGGAGTGATATTACCCCTCTTCCTTCTCCACCCAGAACAATGGGAAGGTAACCAGATAACAGGGTAGATCTAAGAACAGCACTCAATAGTAAAATCCATGCCCCACTGTGACGCCATCAGTTACATTGAGTAGCAGAAACAACAGCCTGCCAGAAAGCAGTTCCATTCTAAAGTGCTGGCTCTTTCTGAAAGCACATGACCAGGCAAAATGACCCGAGATGCACCTACACACCAATATTACAACTAAAAAAAAAAGGTCTTAAGTGCAGGGCAAAGGGTGCATTTAATTTCATTCCTTTCAGATAGAATTGCTGTTTGTTAGCTGTAGCACAACTTGGATTTCTTAAGTAGGGATGCAATGAATCCATTGTTTTGGGAATCCCAAATCTTTCTTGAAGGATTTCACTGAATCCTGAATCAAATCTGAACCCTAATATGCTTTTACAAATGAGGACAAAGAAGGAGTAGAAAGAGTAGTGCACATGCCGAAAAAAAACCCACAATTTCCTTGTTCATTTGACCAAAAGTCACATGGTTTTAAGGCTTCGGTTTGGTCAGTCATTGGATTTGACTGAATATGAATCCTGCTGAGAAAGACTGAATGAGAAACCGAATCCCTAGTTAAGTACACTGTGGGCAAAAAACATGTTTTATACTTTTTTTTGCACTTAGAACCTTATGGTTTCCTTCTAAATGAGCCTTATAACACCCTGCATAAACAATATGTTTGAAGTAGAAAATTATTTAGATGCAGAGCTATTATCTACAAATGGATAATGTTAATTTTGGAAATAGGATTATGAATCATCTGCTACAGTTAAATGCGGGTTCTTTTTTTATATTAACTCATCACTTTCAGAAGTTTGAATAAACCACAATTTCTCTGGAAATGTCACAATACCGTGTCCTATTTAGGCATGTTACATAAGACACTGACCCTTCCTCCTCCTTATACACGTAGCCAAACACATCCTTAGTGCATATCAGGGATAGTCATTAAATGGTAACACTCTTTGCTCGTTCTTTGGGTGATTTCACAAATGTGAGTGTCAACTTATTCAAAATATAGTTATCTGCAGGTTAGTGTTCAATACTGAACCAATAATATCAAAACAACAACCAACGAAAACCAGGATAAGTAGAGAACTTATGAGACCATGTTAAATTGAAGCTAACCAGTTCAGATATAGCTATAGATAAACAGATAAAACGTAACTTTTAATCTAGGTTTCTAAAAACACGCCACCACAAAAGACACAAGACTTCATTTTCAAGTCCGGGACCGTGTCCCTAAAACGTACAATTAAAAAGCCAGGCATTAGGTAGAATGGTGGGCTGTAGGTGCAGTCAACGCTTACATTTTAGTGGTGATGCCTAGTGCCACCCCAGAACTCTCCCTTCCATTCGTTCCCCCAGGATTGTTCCTACAGTTTCCCAGCTGCCCCCAGTCATGTGACTTGTGCTCTGATAAACTTCAATCACTCTTTACTGCTGTACTGCAAGTTGGAGTGATATCACCCCCTCCCCTTCCCTCCCCCCCAGTAGTCTAACAACAGAACAATGGGAAGGTAACCAGATTAGAGTTCACCAGTGCTTTCTTTTTTCTAAATGGTATTCCAGTTGATTTTGGTAATCGTAATATTTGACCAATGTCTCAACAATGACAACTACAGACTCCAAATGGTATGGGTATTTTATCCCTGCTCTAATGAAGCAATGCAACACACCTGAGTGATCACTCACAAACACCTGTGAAGCCAATTGTCCCAAACATTATGGTGCGCTGAAATGAGGGGACTATGTTTAAAAAGTGTTGTAATTTCTACATGGTAAAACTGAAATGTAAAGCTTTAAATTAAAGTCTGGAATGTGCACTATAATCGCGTCTGAATTTGTTTATGTATGTATGTATATATATATATATATGTATGTATATGTATATATATGTGTGTGTGTGTGTGTATATATATGTGTATATATATATATATATATAATTCAACATAGGCAGCCGCACTCTGATCCGGATCTGTTAATTCGATGGTGGGTGCTGGATCAAAATTTATTATCATAGAATTCCACAAAGAATCGCACTCCAACTTGTTCTGATGAATAAATTCACATTTTATTGTGTCAAAGGCCCTAAGGTGGGCCGAAACGTTGGACACGCAAATATATATATATATATATATAAAGTATAATAAATGCTATTGCATATGTACCCAAAACAGGGGTTATTTTGTTACAAAGTTATGATCATAAAATTGATAAGCCACCATACCACCTCAAGGTAAACCCCGAATGGCGGTCCCTAACTTGTTTAATTTATTTTTTATGTGCATTCTAGCATTACCTGTAATCAATGTCCATTGAACGCTGTTTTTTCACTGAGGGCTACCTCAGTGAAAAAACGTTTACCTTGACGTGGTATGGTGGCTTATCAATTTTATGATCATAACTTTGTAACAAAATAACCCCTATTTGGGTACATATGCAATAGCATTTATTATACTTATATATATATATATATATATATATATATATATACTTTAAAGCCTTTAGAGTGCTCCCACAACCCCCCCTGTTTTGATATTGTATATTTAGCCGGAAGCTGTGGCATAGCTTCAGTGGTTGTAGCACCCCATACCCCCCCTTTAAACTAGTGGTGATCCTATGCTTTTAAAATTGGGCGTTTGTTTTGGGAATATCTCTCCTTTAAAAGCCTGATTGCTGGCTGGGGAGGATTTAGCCCTCAGTTAAAAAACAGCGTTCAATGGACATTGATTACAGGTAATGCTAAAATGCACATAAAAAATAAATAAAACAAGTTAGGGACCGCCATTCGGGGTTTACCTTGACGTGGTATGGTGGCTTATCAATTTTATGATCATAACTTTGTAACAAAATAACCCCTATTTGGGTACATATGCAATAGCATTTATTATACTTATATATATATATATATATATATATATATATATATATATATATATATATATATATATATATATATATATATATTCGCAAAACTGGAGCACTCCTTTACGCAAAAACAGCTGCCTAGGTGCGGTATTCAAAAATTATGTAAACCAATTATTGTACAAAAAAACGCACGCTCTTCAGTACAGAAGCCGAAACGTCGTAATAAATATGTTTTTTTTCACCTTTGAGAAGACCTGAGCGTGCGGTTTTTTGTACAATAATTGGTTTATATATATATATATATATACTTTAAAGCCTTTAGAGTGCTCCCACAACCCCCCTGTTTTGATATTGTGTATATATATATATATAAATAAATTTGTATGTATGTATCGATTGCTTTCATCTAAAACATATTAAAATCAAACTGAGCCCTTCAATAGAAATGATATTTTGTTATGCCATGCTTACAAATAGAATGTGAAGAAGTCGCTACTCATTTTCACCTAATGTAGGAAACACTAGGAGTTAGTACTTGATCATTCGCTAGAAATAAGAATCGGTGTGAACGTTGGCTAATTGTTTTTCTGATGGCTGGAAGTAATCAAACTTGAATTAATAGCCAGTCTCCAGGACACACAATGTGCAAAGTGCTGCACAGTTAGAGGCTGAAAATAAGTAATCAGCACATTGATCCTGGGCACTGCACTACAGTCTATTAAAGGCAGTTATTTACTACTGTTACAGCTGAGCTTGAGAGGCTGTGGAATTGAGCTTGGAGAATTGAGCATTGTTTGTTCTGGTTCAAAGTTGGACGCATCTACTCCTTTTCACCTTGCATTGAGCAAGTTCAGAGAACAAGCCTGGCCCTAGAACAGTGATTCCCAACCAGTAGCTCATGAGCAACATGTTGTTCTTCGACCCCTTGGATGTTGCTCCCAGTGGCCTCCAAGCAGGTGCTTGGCTTAAAGGCAACCTTTATTTGCATAAAACCATGTATACTGCCAAACAGAGTCTCCTGTTGGCTGCAAGTCCACATAGGGGCTACCAATACCCAATCACAGCCCTTATTCGGAACCCCCGGGAACTTTTTGTATGCTTGTGTTGCTCTCCAACATTATTTTATACTTGAATGTGGCTCATGGGTAAAAAAGGTTGGGGACCCCTGCCCTAGAAGAACATGGGTTTGCGGAGATCGAGACCCTAGAAATACTCCTCCGAGTGTATGATGTACGGACTGTTCATTTGCAGCTCCCTGAATTTGGCAAAGCAGCTGAGGAGAAAAACAGCTTGGATGGAATTGACAGGCCTAAGCAGATCTCTGTTACCCAGCATGCAAGTGCACTCTTTAAAAGTGAAGTTCCACCCAGGGAAACCGTGGGTCACACAGGGTACCTCACCTTTGCCACCAAAAATCTATTTTAGACTTCAGACATTCCCCTTAAAAGAAAAACTAAGTAGGAGAGCAGCTTGATAATGTACAAGTAGAAAAGTCCATATCTAGCTTTGTATAGCATTGCATGCCATGGCCACATTAAACAGTCTATTTCAGTTGTCTAGTGTATGCTCGTCTAGTTTTAAGAGTGTTACATCTATAAAAATTAGCAAAAGAATGACTGTATTAACTTTTTTTTTTTATAAACACAACAGCCACTCCCCAACTGTTTTTGAAACGTATCAGGGGTATCCAACTTACAGGCCCCCAAACGACCAACATTCTATTGGCAGGGCTGCAAAAGTTTTCCACTCTTAGAGGGCCATCAACGCTAAATCATTATTTGTAATTTTTAGGGAAAAATCAAATCCAGGATTCTGCCTTTTTCAGCAGGATTCAGATTCGGCCGAATCCTTGTGCCTGGCAGATCCGAATCCAAATTTGCATATGCAAATTGGTGGTAGGAAGGTAAATCACACGATTTTGTTGTCACAAAACAAAGAAGTAAAAAAATGTTCACACTTTTTCCTTTACCATCCCTAATTTGCATATGTAAATTAGGATTTGGTTCAGTATTCGGCCGAATCTTTCACAAAGGACTCGGGGATAGGCCGGATCCAAAATAGTGGATTTGGTGCATCCCGAGTCATTTTATTCAGATATTTTGTTTAAAGCATCTAATTAATTTCTTTGTCACAGAGAAGAAGACTCCTGTGGATGAGTAGCGAGCACAGTGATCCCCAACAAGTAGCTTGTGCGCAACAAGTTGCTCTCCAACCCCTTGGATGTTGCTCCCAGTGGCCTCAAAGCAGGAGCTTATTTTTGAATTCCAGGCTTGGAAGCAAGTTTTGGTTGTATAAAAAACAGGTGCACTGCCAAACAGAGCCTCAATGTAGGTTGACACATCACAGGACTTATTTGGCACCCCAAGAACATTTTTCATGCTTGTGTTGCTCCCCAACTCCTTTTACTTCCGAATGTTGCTCACGGGTTCAAAAGGTTGGGGATCGCTGAGCTAGCAAGTGGCTAATGAGAATTTATTCTAAAGGATAAACGACATACGGATGTCAGCATTTTTGGAAAACTTTTCTGTGTACTGTATGTTTCCTTACATATAGTAGCAAAATGGTCCATGTTAGCAGAACTGCAAATTTGTTGTTACTTTTCAGACTCTAAGGGGCCGATTCACTAACTTCGAGTGAAGGATTCGAAGTAAAAAAACGTAGAATTTCGAAGTGTTTTTTGGGCTACTTCGACCATCGAATGGGCTACTTCGACCTTCGACTACGACTTCGAATCGAAGGATTCGAACTAAAAATCGTTCGACTATTCGACCATTCGATAATCGAAGTACTGTCTCTTTAAAAAAAACTTCGCCCCCCTAGTTCGCCATCTAAAACCTACCGAACTCAATGTTAGCCTATGGGGAAGGTCCCCATAGGCTTTCCGAAGTTTTTTTGATCGAAGGATATTCCTTCGATCGGTGGATTAAAATCCTTCGAATCGAACGATTCGAAGGATTTAATCGTTCGATTGAAGGAATAATCCTTTGATCGTTCGATCATACTATCTGCGCTAAATCCTTCTACTTCGATATTCGAAGTTGAAGGATTTTAATTCCCAGTCGAATATCGAGGGTTAATTAACCCTCGATATTCGATCCTTGGTGAATCGGCCCCCAAATGAATTAAAGTTATTTGACAAAGACTCTTGATATTCCAAGACTTGTGTGATGATGTTTGTAAGCAAAACGCTTTGTGTTGCTCTGTGCTGATCCTCTTCTTATACTCCTAGTACAATCTTTTGTGACACTGAAGCATTGCCTGAATTGTGTTGCTATTCTTTCCTCTCCTTTTTTAGCTGTCTAAGCTTCAGCTTGCACATTTGCCACATATGGGAGGTTACTAGTGTGGGCTTTGCCCATATTCATATTAGTATAAACAGCTGTACAATGATACTACAGCTTGCGCTCATTTTATACTCTCCTCTTTGGAAAACTTGGGTGGAAAGTTCCCTGATTTATGTTTTGTGTGTGTATACTGTATGTAAATATATTAGAGAGATCTACCATTTTTTTAAGTTGAGAATATAAAAATTACTTGCTGAATAATAGAAAACGAGAAATTACTTTTTGTAAATATGTATGTATTTTTTTTTTATTTGTATAGCGCTCCTTGAAGGCAAAGCACTGTACAGCAAAACAATAAATTAGTAGGAACAAACAAGGGGTCATTGAAATAAAAAGTAACAAGAAGTGCATTATTAGAAATACAATTCACATAAATAAAAAATATAATTACAATACAGATTAAGTGCTCAGTGTCAAGGAGACAGAAGGCTGGAGGACCCTACCCCGTAGGGTTTACAGTCTAAATAGGAGGGTAATTTACAGACACAATTCGGGGGATTTTATACAATTTCAGGTATGGGATTCGTTATCCGGAAACCCATTTTCAAGAAAGCTCCAAATTACGGAAAGGCCATCACCCATAAACTCCATTTTATCCAAATAATCAAAAATGTTTTAAAATTATTTCCCTTTTTTTTGTGTAGTAATAATAATACAGTAGCTTGTACTTAATCCAAATTAAGATATAATTAATCCTTATTGGAAGCAAAACCAGCCTATTGGGTTTATTTAATGTTTACATGTTTTCTAGTAGACTTAAAGTGATACTGACAGTAAAAAACGACTTTTTAAAATATGAATGTACATTAAAAGTTACCTATAGGTCATGCTGATTGTTTTTTGCAGAGAGGTTTGTTTTTGTATATAATTGTTAGTTGAAGTTCCTAAACCTGACTGTTTTGCCAACCCGACTGTCGCATCTCAGCCTGTCAGTTAGAGTTTCTAATGCTAACGGACTCCTGCTGCACAAATATGGCAGCCCAGTCATAGGCGATCACAGAGAGTCAGGTAATGTAAATGCATTGGGCAAATACTTTATGGCAAAATTATAAGAAGCCAATTTTATGGTAGATGTATAAAAAGGTTCAATTTCTGGTGTCAGTATCTCTTTAAGGTATGAAGATCCAAACTACAGAAAGATCCGCTATCCGGAAAGCCCCAGGTCCCGAGCATTCTGGATAACAGGTCCCATACCTGTATAGGCATTTGGCCACCTGTTACCAAACCACGCAAAAAGAAAGGGGTTTTATATTCTCTTTGTAATAGTGGGTGGTGTCAGAAAGGGTTAATCTAAAAGGTTGTAAACTCCGTGGGGTATTTAACTCTCACATAAATTTGCTTTTTATATTCTTTTTATGTCTTTTGAGAAAGTGTACATGCGTGAAACGCGTAGAGGATCAAGATATTGGTGCGAGACCTCTGAACGCCACTCCTAGTCGCCAGCTGTTCCCCGATACCATTTTGGATATTGTGGAGTGCTGTGAATGGGACTATTCGGAGATATCCTGGTTGAAAGATCTCTGGTAACATTTCTTTTCTGATGGGTAGTTTTTAGCACTGTTTAGTCTTTTTATTTCTTGTTGCACCAAAATGACCAAGGGACTCAGTCTTATAATTGCAAACTCACTGAACAGTTATGTCCCACGTGACACTGACTAACTCAGAGTTAGAGAGCTGAAGTAGGAAGTAATGTTCTTGCTATTATGTTACACATCCAGTCACTCCAGCCTTTATACATTACATTTTTGCCTAATTAACTATATTAGAAACATGTTTTATTTTGCACAGCCTATCTATTTACCCAATTTTGATTTTTACACTGAACTGTTCCTTTAAAGCCAGTCACTACAGAAAAGGGCATTACATAAATCAAAGTAATTTATTTCTCCATCTAATTTTATTCATCCTGTGCCCCAGTTTTCTGCTGTAACATTCTTGTTACAATCTTATTGCAGATAACTAAATACTAACACATTGATAATCCCAGAAGAACAATGTCATGATACACTTTTATGCCACACAACATTTCTATACAGACCATTTATCCTTCTCTATAATTGCAGTGAGATTTTTCTAATTAGGTGCCATCCATGCATAACCCTAATTATTGACTAAGAAAATGGCTCAAGTGAAATGCAGTGAATTTTGAAACCCTAAGGCTATGCACCCGTGAGTGTATTTATTTTGCGGTTGCCATGTACTAGTTCATCCCACAACATAGGAAGACATTAAAACTGATCCAATTAACCCCTACAGTTATGAACACAGGGTCACAGTTGAATATTTTCATCTGTTTTATTGTGGTAAAAGGTTAGGCAGGGTATTAAATACAATTATAATGTACTATATAGACACTTCAGGCATCAAGCAGTCTGTTTTTGAATCATTTGATAGAGTTTGGGTTGGGTATCGGCAGAATACCCACGAAGAGGTTGGGCTTTTTTGGCAGAAAGTCTCCAAATGTCTACCTGGGTAACTGGTAGGGATGCACCAAATCCAGAATTCGGTTCGGGATTCGGCCTTTTTCAGCATGATTCGGATTTGGCCAAATTCTTCTGCCCGGCCGAACCAAATCGGAATCCTAATTTGCATATGCAAATTAGGGGCAGGGAGGGAAATCGTGTGACTTTTTGTCACAAAACAAGGAAGTAAAAAATGTTTTCTTTTCCCACCCCTAATTTGCATATGCAAATTAGGATCCAGATCGGTATTCAGCCAAATCTTTTGCAAAGGATTCTGGGTTACTAGATACCAAAATAGTGGATTCGGTGCATCCCTAGTAACTGGCCAAGGTGAGGGAGTGACCCTCCACCCTTACCTGTCTGTTATGGCTCCGGAGTGATGCCACTTCCCGGTGATGGCATGCCCAGTTTTGTGGGTCCCGGGTCAGTAAGTAAGTTTACTTATTTGTAGGGATGCACCGAATACACTATTTTGGATTCGGCTAAATACCGATCCGAATCCTAATTTGCATATGCAAATTAGGGGTGGGAAGGGGAAAACATCTTTTACTTCCTTGTTTTGTGACAAAAGTCACGCAATTTCCCTCCCAGCCCCCAATTTGCATATTAGGATTCGGATTTGGTTCGGCGGAATCTTTCTGCCCTGCCGAACCAAATCTGAATCCTGCTGAAAAAGATCGAATTCCGGCCGAATCCCGAACCGAATCCTGGATTCGGTGCATCCCTACATATTTGCGACTGTGTTGGTTAGGGGTCATAGTAGTGTAGCAGGTATGGGTTTGGCTGGGCCACCCTACGCCCTACTAGACCCACACAAGACCCTATCATGGCGTGAAAACACACACATTGGAGGAATATACAAGTTCTAGCTAACTATAAGTGAACCAAAGAGCTAAGTGTATTAATGAATAAATACAAAAACCATACTGCTTTGTTCCCCGTAGGTCAATATGTTCAGTGTGCATCTTCACCTGTATCGGACTTTCAATTCAAATATTCAGCTATTGGACTGCACTGTACAGCATATCATGCTATCCATGGTGCAAGTTGAACGGTAACTACAGTCCATTCTGGCAGCTGGGCCAACAATTGTATTCTGGATAAAGCTTTATCACCATGTGACTTGACCGTTGAGGGTAAATTCATTAACAGTCGAATTACCGCACAACTTCGCCAAGCAAAAAATTCGTTACCACAACGCTAATTCACTAAAACGCAAAGTTGTGTCCTGGGCGCCAAACGCTGACGACTTTTCGCTAGCGTTACTTAGGCAGCGCGAGTGTTTCAAATCGAAATGATGCTAGTGATCGCTCCTGCCTCAGAAACTTTTTTAGTCCTCTAAGTTTGAATAGGGGGGTACATTAAAGTCGTATGGACGTCTTTATTGGAGATGTTGGTGCAAATGCTTGAAGTGGCCATATATTCTTATGCAGGAGTTAACAGCAAAGACAAAAAGTCAAAAGTCCTGCTCTCTAATAATGAAAAAAAATCCCAAATCATTTTTTTTTATGATTTAATATAATAAATAAGTAAAAAAGTGAAATATATCATTTTGGGGTTTTTTTTTGTCTTTGTTGTTAAGCCCCTGCATGAGTTTACAGCTCCATTATAATTAATGCTCCATTCCATTGCTATTGGGTCTACTCTAGCCCAAACCACCAATGTGCATGCATAAAAATAGTTAAAGGAGAAGGAAAGCTATGGAGGCATTTTATTGCCAATAGATTAGCTGCAATAGTGCAAGCTAGAATGCTATATTTATTCTGTAGAATGTTTAACCATACCTAAGTAAAAAGCTCTAGAAACTGTTTGTTTAGGATAGGAGCTGCAGTATTAACATGGTGTGACATCACTTCCTGCCTGAGTCTCTCCCTGCTCTGGGCTCAGATTACAGTAGAAAAGGGAGGGGGTGGGGAAGAGGAGCAAACTGAGCATGCTCTTGCCCAGGGCAATGAGGTTTAAGCTGAAGGCAGGAAGTCTGATACAGAAGCCCATGAGTACACAATAGAAGGAAAGAAATGCTGTGTTTCTTTTGACAGGGGACTCAGAGCAGCATTACTTTGGGGGTTTACTGGTATATTTAGATGGACCTTTCTGATAAGATTTACTTAATTTTAACTTTTCCTTCTCCTTTAAATTGCCAGCACGGGATACTTTCCCCTCCTGATTTCCTCACTATTATAAAATGTGAACTTTGTCTTCATTGGGTGAGTTTGTAAGAATAATTGATAATACAATCGAATGTACTGTGCTCCTCATCTTAATCAGCTCACTGATAATATTGCTTTTCTATGTGCCCTTTATACTTTTCTCTCCAGTTCATATATAACTTGCAGATACACTGCATACTTACTTGAAAAAAATTAGGGAAAACAGCAATGGTAGATCTTGAAAAAATGTGTGAAGGTTATTTATTTTTCCACAGTCTAATAAAGTAACTAATGCCTCCAAAGGTGGTATATCCAATCAGACTTTTCTGATTCATGAAAAATTGATGGTGGTTTGCAGACCTGGATACAGTGAGACCAAGAAACATGCATTTTTCATAGATTTGCTTTGTCTGAAGAGGAAAATGACATTCATGTAAGGAAAAGCCTGTCCTGAAATAGATACAGAAATACCAGCCTGTCTCTTGGATTTCACTTACTATTGTTCCTGGTTTGACTCTCTGTCTGTTACCTGAGTACCTGTAAGGTGCTTCAGCTTCTATTTTTTTCACACTCTGCAGAACCAAAGGTTCGCTTGCCTGATTGTTTTGATGGGGATAGAGTAAAGTTTTAGGCTTTTGTCAATAGCTACAGACTTCTCTTCACTCTGCAACCACTATCTCACATTTCTGAACAGACCAAAGGTGGGGTGGTGATCTTGTTCCTTTCTGGTGAAACACAAGCATGTGCTCATCACCTTATGGAACAGAACAGTACTCTCAAGATTTTTTCCAAGCTATGATTGCTCTCTATGATGATCCCAAATGTTGTTCAACTGCAGAAGCAGCCATAAGGGTTTTTTTTTAGCAAGGGCGGCACCCTGATTTCCATAAATATGCAGTTGACAACTATTGGTGTGACCCTAAAACTTCAAATTCGCATTGGTCTCTCCGCTACCTTGAAAGATGAGTTGACTCATGTTGGGGTGCCTGATTCTCTTGAAGCCTGAATAGACTTGGTTGTCCAGATTGACCGTCATCTCAGGGAGAAGCGATTGGAGACATCAGGGGCTTTTGGACCTACTAGGATGTTGCCAATGGCTCCTTTCCCTGCTTGGGTTACTCCCCTTGCAATTGGATGTTCTAAGACCATCTCTCTCTCTCAGGAGGAACGAGATCATAGAAGGCACCTTAATCTCTGCCTCTATTGTGGAGCTGCTGGTCATTAACTCCTCCAGATTTGTTCCGCAAGTAAGACAGATCCATCAGCATTCCTCAGCATTCCTTACATCTATGACTCCTTCACTACCCTTACAGCTACCGGAAATTCAATTTGAGACCATCATTCTCATTGATTCTGGAGCATGTAGCAGTTTTTTGCATGAGCCATTTGCTAAACTGCATAAGATTCCACTTAAAGGAGAAGTCAACCCCTTCGGGGGTAAAATCCCTCCCACTCCCCTGTGTTGCCCCCCCTCCCTCCTCCCCCCTGGCCTACCTCCCCCCCAGGCAAATGCCCCTAAGTTGTTACTTACCCCTCAGCGCAGGTCCTGTCCATGGAGTTCACAGGCGCCATCTTCTCCAGTGTGGTCTTCTTCCTGGATTGCCCCGCGTTTTGGCGGCGCATGCGCAGTAGGAGCATTTCCCGGTTCAGCTCTACTGCGCATGCACCGAAAGTCACGAAGATTCCGAAAAAATAAATCTGAAAACTTCGTGACTTTTGGCGCATGCGCAGTAGAGCTGAACCGGCATAACTCCTACTGCGCATGCGCCGCCAAATGCCGGGCAATCCAGGAAGAAGACAGATTGGGAGAAGATGGCGCCTGTGAACTCCGTGGACAGGACCTGCAAGTAGCAACTTAGGGGCATTTGCCCAGGGGGGGAGGTAGGCCACAGGGGAGGAGGGGGACGGGGCAACAGGGGAGGGATTTTAGCGCTGAAGGGGTTTAGTTCTCCTTTAAACCTAAGTAAAAGCTATTGCTAATTAGAAATGCGCACAAATCTCCTAATACTTCCGAACCAGTGAAGTTTAGAACTGTTCCTCTGATAATAAAAATACAAGAGCATATTGAAACCCTGTCTTTTGATATTGTCTCAACTCCCATCTACCCTTTAATTTTGGGGTTATTGATTGGGCCCTAGAAATGAATGGAGAGTGGTGGGATTTCACTGTAGAGGACCGTGGCGATCTCTAACTACACTCTTTGATAAGCGTCTTTCCAAATCTCCTAATTCAAAATAATTCCTAAACCATACCTGGAGTTTGTTTCATCTTAACAAGACACTGTCTATACTTCGAACTTGCAAACTTGAAAAATGTCAGTTTGAAGGATCCTCCATCTGCTTTTTTAGAATTATTATCTCTACAGGAGGGATTGCCATGGATATTCTCAAAAATTCTGCTATTCTTCTATGACCTGTTCCTGTTAACACCAAAGCAGTTCATAGATTTTTCAGATTTGCCAATTTTTATCGGAGATTCAGTAAGAACTCTTCTTGCATCATCACTTACATTCCAGTATCACCAGTTCTTTTAAAAAATATGTTTGGACTCCTGATGCTCAGAGAGCCTTTTGATGATTAACTATATACCTCAGCCTCTATATTAGTCCGTCCAGATCTTTCTTAACCATTTATTTTGGAAGTGGATGCTTCTGAGATTGCTGTTGGTGCCGTCCTTTCCCAAGAATCACGGCCTACAGTTCAGCTTCTTCCAACAGCCTTTCGTCCTCTGAACTCAACTATGATGTGAGTGACTGCGAACTACTGGCTATTAAAGTAGCATTTGAAGAATGGAAACATCTTCTAGAGGGAGCTTTGCCTGCAATTCTCATCTATTCGGATCATATGAACTTGGAAGTATTTAAAAGCCGCCAAAAGACTTAAACCTCACCAAGCCAGATGGGCTTTATTCTTCTCTCATTTTATCTCTAATATGACTTATAAAACCCGTTCCAAAAATTTGAAGGCTGATGCCTATCTTTGGATCTCCCCTGTGGACAAAATTTCAGAAAATATCCTTAAAGCATCAAATTTATTTATATTATTCTACAATCTGATCTTCTCTGCAAAATTAAAGATGCATCTGTGTCTCTTCATCTCGACTGCTGAGAGTTGTGCTTTGGGAAGGGCTTTCCTAACACCACTCTATAACCCAGACATATATACTTTTCACATGACTATTTCGAATTCTGCAGTCTGCAGCATACATATAAACATGCAAAACTGGTTTTGTGTGTAATGGTGTATTGGTACATTTGAATGGACACCCAGTGAACAGTATCTCCATAATGTATATATCTGGTTCTTTAACACATGCCATGGTACAGTATCATCTTAAAGAGTCATACGTTTGCATGGTGTCACCTTGTGTCTGTTTAAAACGCATGAGGCACTAAGCATTTTAAAACTTTCAAATGTGTGAGATCTTTTAGAAGGTTGAATTTATAAGTCAAAAACACTGTATCCAAAAGGATGTGAGGATCTCCAAAAATAAAGAAACAAATGTAAAAAGTAGAAATATTTATTAGGACATGAAGACCTAACTCATAGGCTAAATGGCACACCCCTGTACACATGTTATGACCAATCACAAAACTACAAACACATGTTACCACGCCATACAATTAGTGAAGTTCCACCTAGTGGTTAAAACATTAAATGTTGCATACATGCACAAAGTTACAAAAAGATACACCTCAAAAAAAGCAAACAATGAACAAAAATAACAACAAAATATGTGTATAAATGAAACAATGAAAAAATAAAATAATTACATATAAAGTTATCTAGAAGAAATAATAATAAAGCCAAAGGAGTTAAAATTTACAATACAAAGTACAATTTGATAAGGTTTCCTCAGTATGTAGTTTATACCTTTCGTATATAGTGAATAAAGTACCCCCTCTTGTAAAATATAAGGATATTATAAGTTACCGAGGAGTTTCATGACCATATAAAAACACGAGGCCGAAGGCCGAGTGTTTTTATACAGGTCATGGAACTCCGAGGTAACTTATAATATCCTCATAATATCCTCATATTTTGCAACTGGGGGTACTTTATTTATTATAATACACAAATTTCAATGAGTCATGTGACAGAAGTGACATCAGAACTCACCGTTTATAACTGATGACATCAGAACTCACCGTTTATAAGGATATATTTTACAGGATATTCATGGCTTTTGTGTATTATATACACATATAGTATATTAAGTGTATTTGATGCATATATAGCATACAGGCTAGCCTACAATAAAGAACAGACCTTTATTAAAAATATGCATCAAATACACTTGATCCGCAAGGGGGGGGGTAATGTAAGGACCAGCCAGGATTTGAACACTTGGGTTACTGGACTTTCAGTGCACAGTCGGTGCATTTACCTCGTGAGCCACTGGGGGCTCTCAGGGCAGATCCTGAACTCTTGTGTTTGATGTTTCTGTTTATCTGCCTGTTCACAGTATGTTTCCTCCCTGGTCTCCCTCATGTGTTTTGTATTCCCTAATTATTTGCCCTTTATAAAGCTTTGCTCAGGGCTGAGTCATTGAATGAGTTTTTTGTATCTGATTGTATTTTGTCTGTTCCTGCGATTCCAAGTTCCAGAGTCTTGTTCCTGTGTTTTTGTTCCAGATTTTCATTGCCTGCCTGGTAAAGACTTTATTTTTGACCTGTTCCTGTTTTCATCAGTTCCATTATATTCCTGTATATTTACCATGCCTGCTTCAAGTATTTGTGGCTTTTTCCCTGGGCTTCCACCACACTCACTACAGAGTGTGAATCTAACTGTGTGAACGAATCTAACGCTGTGAGCGTTACAATATCATAGAATGTTCTAGTCTACGCTTTGGTCCAGACTCTGATGCCAGTGGATGGTTCCTTTTGGTATAATGTTCTTGGACAGGCAGTCTTTGCTTTGTTCACTTTTACTTTTTACTTCGTTCACAAGTGTACAGTATCCAGACTATAGGAATTCCATAATGTGGTGCACCGTGTCTTAAGGAAATGTAAGGTACTTTCTTGCTGTTACATAGAAATGGCCAATTAGTCAAAAATGAAGAATGCTATGTTTTAACAGAAGACTCTGGGATTCTCACATGCATTCCCATATTCTGGATCTTTTAATACTTGTATTATAAGAGTTAAACGTCCCACATATTTTTATTAAGACACAGACCAACCCAATGCCACACACCGTATCAGAGATTACATTTCTAGGTTACTGTTTAACTTCTGGGCTTCGGTACTTACCTTGTGTTTTTATCACCAGCTAAAATTAATGTAACCTTCATTTACAAGACTTTATTTTAGAGTCAATCAGTGCAAGGAACCAGTCACAGTCAGCTGGTTCAGATTATACTTGAGCTGCCAATTGACTTAGTTATGTGTCAGTGTACTGCAATTTACAAGAATGATGAGCTTCCCCTGTGCATTACGCCTGTTCTGCCTGTTATTCATTTGTACAGGGAACGGGCAGTTCCGCATTATACTTGCCTCAATTACTCAAGAACCAGTAATACCAAAAAATATCATGGTTTTGTATTCATTTCAATATAATTTGCTGTTTCCCTAGAGATGAATTAAAATGAAACTATAGAAATAATAATATATCATTTTATTCAAAATGTAAGTAAAATAATTAATAACAATTTTAATACACAAGCTATTTTGTCGCCAAATGGGCTGTCACTCAAGTTCCTGTTGGCTGTTTCTTGTACAACGTTTAATACTTAGATGATGACAATTGATGAAATCACATTCATGATATTTAATGCTACTATAAGATCAAAAGTGTAAGATTTAGATTTTTACACTACAAATGTAAGAAAAAGAGATGGGCCTTCCTTTGCCTGTGTATTTTTTTTCAGCTACTATGTAACTCTATATTTTCTATTCCAAAGAATATGTAAGAAAATGGTAAGGGGAATATAGAGAAAGCAGGCACATACTACCTGTTTCATTGTTGCCCAAGGTCTGGGGCCTCTGCAAAGATTTAATTATAGGGCTCAGCAACTATTTATGCCTCTGATGCCCACAATCCCCCAGCTGGTTCCCCAATCCACAGATCCTGTGCCTGAATTACACCCTGACGCATGGTATATTTTTATTTGACCTGCTTTTTCTGATGTTTATCCTTCCTTCACACTGACTCCATGTTTCCTTTTACACACAAATAGGTCATGTGGGGATTGGACTGAACAATGACAGGAGGTTTCAGAGGTGAATCTTCAGGCTGTGCTTTTACTCCCTGATCAGTTCAGTTATGCAGAGCAGGAAGAAGGAAGCAGAGTAACCAGTGATCAAAGGGAGAAAGAGATGAATCTGTAATAAGTCTTGCACTGCCTGCTACAATAAGAATTCTGTATCCAAGTGTGGAACTGGGTTAATATAATAGATACTTGTTCATACCTCCCAACTGTCCCTTTTTCGGAGGGACAGTCCCTTTTTTGACAGCTCAACCCGCAGTCCCTCATTTGTACTGGAAAGTCCCTCTTTTCTCTGCACTGAACAGCCAGAAAAAGAAACAAAGTTTCTCACTTAATTGGTTTTTAGCAGAGAGCCCAGAACAGCCACAGGTGCAAATAAGATACTTTGTAACAATTTTGAGACACAAAAACACAGTTTAGATAAGGAGAAATATTTTCAAACTTTCATAACCTGCCAAATCTTGTAAAACAAACATGGTAATTAGGGGGTGTGGCCACAGAAAGGGGTGTGGTCAAAAAATTGCTGCGTTACGTGCGGAAAAAATTTTTGTCCCTCTTTTTACTTCCAAAATGTTGGGAGGTATGCTTGTTGTCAACTCTAGGCAATTGATGGTAAAGAGACAGTAAAGAACTGGAAAGGGGTAGCGAAGAAAGAGTGGAAGAGAGAAATGTTAAAAAGAAAAAGGAGTGAGTGCAGGAGGAAGATCAGGAGAGAAGAGGAGAATAGAAAGGTCGGTCAGCGGGAGAAGCAAATGAAAAACTGTCAGGATTGTAGAGAATTATAAAGCATTCAATGGAAGGCATTGGAAGGCAAAGAAGGAAAAATGGAGTAGGGTTTTAGATTGGATGAGTGCAGAATTGAAAGGGGTAGTGTGAGAGAGGATAAATAGTTTGGGGGAATGTGGATGGAGGTAAAAAGGTGGTAAAAGTGAAAAGTGGAGGAAAAGTTGATTAAAGGAGGAGTGTAAAAAAAGTTGGAAGAATAGCCAGAAAATGTTAGTAGAAAAGATTAGTAAAAATTGAATAACAAAGACGGTTAGTGGAGCAGTATATGTGTATAGCAAAGGGTGGGCCACATTTACTATTTCATACATTTGCCAATGTAAGTAAAGTCTCTTAATGGCATTTTTAGAAGGTTAGAACCAAATCTATAATTGAGTTTAGGATTTGATCGAATCCCAGCAATCTTTGTTGGACTTTGTAGGGCTGCCCCCCCCCATAAGGAGCCAGGCTGAAGACCAGTTCGGGTAGAATCAAGGGAAGACTATTTGCTCTCCTACTTATTCCCTAACACCTAACTTACAGTATGATTATGGAAACATTTTGGGGAACACTTATTTTTGCCCCTGAAATTCATACAACTATGTGTGAAATAGAAAAGGTATGATATCTTGTATATATGTATCACAGTGCTAAGCGGGTCCATGAACAGATGACTGTCTGATAACCGAGGCTTCTGTATATAAAATAAGCAGCATAGAGATCATCCATACAATGGCTGGAAACTGTCACGGGCAAATATCAAGCTGCTGGATTCACACAACAGTTACTGGGTATCATTGGGAAAATAAAACAACATCTTGAGTATTATTAAGATAGACTGTTGGCCTTCCCATTTTAAGGCCAGAGCTTATACCTTGTAAGATAAAAGTTGTAGCTGACAGCACTTGTCTGTCACTGCTGCCATCACTGTAATTGGCACTGGGATTAAATAAAACTGACAGATGAAACCTTCCATCTAGCAGCTGAGTAGGAGAGATGTGCCTGACAGTACTGTACTGCTTAACTACAAGGTGGTTTTAAAGGAGAACTAAAGCTTAACCAAAGAAGTAGTTAGAAATGTACATTATATTTTGAGCTTCTGTACCAGCCCAAGGCAACCACAGCCATTTAGCAGTAAAGATCTGTGTCTCCAAAGATGCCCCAGTAGCTCCCCATCTTCTTTTCTGCTGATTCACTGCACATGCTCTGTGCTGCTGTCACTTACTGAGCTTAGGGACCCACTCACAATATACAGTACACATAGAATAGAAATGTCACAATATAAGGCTGATTAGTAATTAATACACATAATTACTACATGGCAGCACAGAAACCAGTGCAATTAGCATCAGAATTTAATAATCAGCCCTGTAGCATCAGCTTATATTACAGACCAACCTCATTTCCTGCTGGATAATTAGTGACGAGCCCTAAGCTTAGCTTCTCAACAGCCAATCAGAGCCCACTGAGCATGTGAGTGTCACAGACACTTTCCAAGATGGTGACCCCCTGTGACAAGTTTGAAGTCCTGGATCATTGCTGCTATTGACAAGCTGAAACTTTAGTCTGGTGCAATAAGTTCAGTATATAAAATGTTATTTTTAAGCAATATTCATTTTAAGGGTTTAGTTCTCCTTTACATGGGTTATTTATTTTTATAGTTTAGTTCTAAGAAGCTGCATATGTTCCCTTTCCTGTATAGAAGGGCATTACAGATAATGAAATATGCAACAGTCGAATCAAGTTTACATAATAAAAAGCATTGCTCTTTATTGGGAAGTTCTGCAGGTCTGTCGCTCTTTATCGCTGATGCTTTCTTATTGGTATTTCATGTGACAGTTAACAGATTTATAAAAGCTGCAGAATAAGCCAAACTATAATACTAGAGTTGCCACCCAGCCGGTATTTTACCAGCCTAGCCGGTACGGTGGCTGTGAGGTTGATCTGTCCCCTTTTTCATCACGGTCCGCCCCTTTTGTTCACGTCCCCACCACCAGCCGGTAAAAGATTTATGAAAAGATATGAACGCTATATATATGACTCAAGTGGTAGCCATGTGCCATCAATCTTGAATCTAGATTTTGTGGTCAGACTTTGAACGGCTTTGCAGAATGTCAAGATTGTTTGACAAAGCTCAGCCTCTGGATTTTGCAGTGTTGCGTGGATTGTGTTGCTTAGAGTGAAATATCCATGTAAGTTTCCCAGGACTATCATGGACAGGGAACACCCTTCAGAGTTTAATTGTATACTTGTTTGTCTTCCCTCTGCAAATAACAGGTGCATTTACAAAAATTGTGCATTTTGAAAAACAGGTGCATTTACAAAAATTGTAGGAGGTCCCCATAGGCTTAAACACCAATTCAGCAAGTTTTAGATGGCGAATAGTCAAATTCGAATTCTTAAATTCAAATTTTAAATTTTTTTTCATCTCAAATCGAATTTGGACTATTTCCTAGTCAAATTACACTAAAATAAACTCGAAATTTGAATTTAAAAGTTACAATTTTCAATTCAACCCTTGATAAATCTGCCCCTAAGTCTGCTACTTCAACTACTACAATAGGCAGGTTTTGCTTCCAATAAGGATTAATTATATTTTAGTTTGAACCATGTATCAGGTACTGTTTTACTATTACAGGGGAAAAAGGAGTGTTGACAGTCTCTGGCAGGGGAGGTCAATTAAGAGAGTTGCAGTAGTCTAGACGTGATATGATGAGAGAGTGAATAAGAATCTTGGCAGCATCTTGGGTGATAAATGATCGCATTTTGGATATGTTCCTTAGGTGAAAGTGACATGATTAATAAGTGACTGGATATGAAAAGACGGGGTGATAGTGGAATTGTTAGCTATGATGGATACTTCTTGGATGTTATGGGTGTTAATTGGGGGAAAGAGAACCATTTCTGTTTTAGAGAGGTTTCATTTAAGGTAGCGTTGCGACATCCAAGTAGAGATAGCGGACAGGCAGGAGGAGATCTAAGTTAGGAGTTCTGGATTGAGATCAGGAGAGGAGAGATAGATCGCAGCATAGAGGTGGTAGTGGAAACCATTTGAGTTGATTAGTTTGTCGAGTGAGAAGTGTAGAGCGAAAATAATAAGGGTCCCAAAACAGAGCCTTGAGGAACCCCAACAGCATGAGGTAGGGGAGAAGATGCTACTCCATTGTAGGAGACCCTGAAGTAACAATTAGTGAGTAGTGATGGGAATCTGTCCCATTTTGCTTTGCTGAATAATTCGTGAAATGGCAAAAAAAATTGTGAAATGATGACATTTCGTGAAACGAATTGAAGTCAATGGGCATCAAAATAATTTTGACAGGCGACAATTTTTGATGCAATTTTTACACACAACAATTTTTTTTTGTTGCGGCAGATTTTTCGCCAGTGAAATCCATGCCTGTTGAATTTATTCGCCCATTACTATTAGTGAGGTAAGAAGAGAACCAAAACAGGGTCATGTCACGAAGAACAAGCAAATGGAGGGACTGGAGGAGAAGAGAGTGATCCATTGTGTCAAATGCGGCTGAGAGATCAAGCAGTATTAGTAGTGAGAAGTGGTTGTTGGCTTTAGCTGTTAAAAGGTCATTAGTTAGCCGGGTTAAGGCAGTTTCAGTGGAGTGTTGGGTCCAGCAGGTTATTGTCAGAGAGGAATGACGTTAGTCAGTTGTAGATTAGGCGATCAAGTTGTTTCGAGATGAAAGGTAGCAGAGATAGGTCGGAGGTTGTCAAGATTAGAGGGATCAAGAGAGGGTTTTTTCAGAATGGGAGTGACAAGAGCATGTTTTAGTTGAGAAGAAAAGATTCCAGTTCAAGGCAAGAGATTTAATAGATGAGTTAAGGCTTTGATTAGACAAGGATTGGTATTGCAGAAAAGTTTGGAAGGAATGGGATCAAGTGGGCAGGTAGTAAGGTAACATGAAGCCAAAAGTTTTGACACTTACTCATCATTCGAAATACCGATCTCCCAGTCAGCTTACCAAAGACCCAGAAGATGGATGCGTGGAACTCCGCTAGAAGAATCTGCGCCGAGGGGTAAGTATGGAGTATGGGGCATTTACCCGGGGGGGGGGGGAGGGAGGGAAGTCTACCTGGGGTGGGGGGTACTCGTTATTTTTACAAATGGGTTGAATTCTCCTTTAAAGGTAGAGAAAAGTTGTGCAGGTTTTTAGAAAGGGAGTGTAGTGAAACCATAGGGTTTGTAACTCAACCTTGAAACCCACAAATGGGCCAAACTATTCATTGTCTTGGGCTTTTATCTTGAGAGAATAAATAAAGGTCATGCGTCTGTGCAGACTATTGTAGCTGTATGTCAGCTGCCTTAGTCTGACTGAGCCTTAGGATATCTTTTATCTTTTATCAACTGTTCATACAAAAGCATTTGTGCTATTGTTTGTACTGGCAACTGTTTCACATAGATTGAACCAGCAAATGTAAACCCAGTTAAACTCATATTCAGTGTGTAAAAGACTCTTGATACCCTTAGGCTCATGTGGCATACGTCATATTCTCTCCACTGCTTGAAAACCACCCAGATTGGCCATGTCTCCTGTCATTGGCTATAATGGAAATCAATTCTGTACCAGTGACATCAGATGGATTTCCATTAAAGCCAATGACAGGAGACTTGGGGGCAAATTCACCGAAGCGCCTAACGCTAGCGTCAATTCGCTAGCATTGGTCATTTTCGTTACTTCGCAAATTCACTAACGAATGCTGGCGTACATTCGCTAGTGTTACTTCGCACCCTTACGCCTGGCGAATTTGCGCAACGGACGTAACTACGCAAATTCACTAACGCGCGCAGTGTACTGAACGCTACCTTTTACGCTAGACTTCCTTCGCCACCTCAGACCAGCCAAAGCGCAATAGAGTAGATAGGGATTGCTTCAAAAAAAGTTCAAATTTTTTCTAAGTCCCAAAAAACGCTGGCGTTTTTTCTATATTATGGGTGATAGGCTGAAAAAGATCGAAAACTTTTTGGGGCTCCCCTCCTTCCCCCCTACATTTCCTGACTCATGGCAACTTAACTATACAGTGGGCACATGTGTAGGGCAAAATAAAAATTTTATTTGATGTTTTGAAGTTTTCCCAGGCATTTGTAGTGCTGCTACATATTCCTCCATTGAAATTTGAATTTGGCGCCGTATGCAAATTAACCATCGCTAGCGTAACTTCGCTTAGCGAATCAACGCTAGCGCAACTTTGCAACCTTACACTACCCCTGAGCGCAACTTCGGATTTTAGTGAATTTGCGGAGCGCTGGCGAAACTACGCCTGGCGAAGTGTGGCGAAGTTACGCCTGGCGCAACTACGAATCTTAGTGAATTTGCCCCATAGTTGGGTCTGGGCATTTCTGACAGTGGATTGATATTACTTTTACGATTATTACTGTATTTGTAAAGCAGTCAGACATGCTCCTACTACCACAAATAAAGTGATACAGTAACTAAACTGCTCTTATGGATAAGACTAATGATACAGTTGTTCACAAGTGTAAGGAAGGTCAAGACTTTCCACAAATCACAATGTTTTTCACCATAAATGATCTTGCCCTCCAATTTGCAGCACATAGCAGTGTCCGGAACAAACTTTTGGGCCTCCACAATAGAGCACAAAGAGCTGTGCCAGCCACTTAGGGTGGATGAAACAGGCAGCCAATGGGTGTCTACATGCATGACTTCTACTTGCATGCCATTCATTTACTTACGTGTTTGATTATGTAAAAAAATGGCTGCGTTTCTAGGGAATTGAGATTTTGGTGCAGATTCTAGCACCAAAATACACCCTCCCGTGTTTCAGTGCTGAAATCCACCACGGGGCGCAAGGAAATAAGCTGATGCCAGCGTAGGGGCTGATTTTTGGTCTGCAGAAAAACGCAGCCTTGTGTGGCATTAATCTTGCCTATACAGACTGTTTTGTAGTTAGGTATACTACGGGTATAAAAAGATAAAACTAACGTGTTATATGTTTAAGACATTAGTGCTTTAGTTAATACTGTACTGGTGACTCTTGTATTGCAGAAATCAATTCAATCTAACCTAATTCTCAGAGGCAGGCCAAACAGGCCGGGCGCCCTAGGCAGCCCAGCCAGCCTGCTCGCCCCTTCCTTTCTCCCGTCACTCGCGCATGCGCAGTAAGCACGTTCCCGGCGCGCATGCGCATTAAAGGCGGTCCCGGCGGCATGTGCATTAAAGTGCATTATACAGCTAATACTCTCCTGTTGATGGTATCTGGGCAGTGGTGTAACTAGATTTTACTGGGCCCCACAGCAAATAAATTTTAGGGCCCCAAACATAACCAGAGGATGTCCCTTTTTACCAATATATGTTGAAATTGCTCATTATTTAAGGGCCTCTGGCCCCTATACCTCCTGGGCCCTCCTGCAGCCGCAGGGTCTGCTTCCTCTGTAGTTACACCCCTGTATCCGGCCATATTGTGTTCCGTGCATGCTATCGTTGGGAGAGACAGGGAAATACTACCATCAATGGCACAGTTATCTCCACTTAGTACAGGGCTGGCAAATTCAAGATAATCCTTACTGGGAAGATAAGCAGAAAACAGTAAAAACAGCCCTTTTTGTTGTATAATATGCATGTTTTACACATACACTCTCAGTCTATTAAATCTCAAAACGTTAGCTATATTAATAGCAGTAAAAATACACTCCAAGATCAGCTATTCGTATGGGCCTTTTCCAAGGCTGTCCCCAAGCATTTCCATTTCCTTTTCTTAAAGGGCATGTAAAGGCAAAAAAATAAAATCCCATTTTTACTTTCTTCAATGAAAAATAACCACATCTCCAATATACTTTAATTAAAAAATGTGTACTGTTTTTATAAGAAACCTGACTGTATGCAGTGAAATTCTCCCTTCATTTACTGCTGTGTATAGGAATTTTCAGATGGTCCCTAACTGCTCTGCAGGGAAACAATCATACTTATGAACAGCAGGGGGAGCCCCCGCCTTACTTCCCAGCCATGCAGCTTTCTTTGTTTCCCTATAGAGCAGTCGTGTAGAGATTTTTTCTGGATTTTTTATTTTTGCCTTTACAAACTCGTTACTGTTTTCAAGTCTAGCTAATGTATACTGTGCTGTGAAAGAAATGGCTACCTCCTGCAAATAAAACGTATGTATTCTGAAAATCTTTCACATGCAAGACAGCTTATGTATATAAGGATGTGTAAGGATGCCATTTTGTCACTGTTACACATCTGATGAGAAATTCTAAAACCTGTTTTATCTAACAGCACATTTTGCAAAGTTAAATTTTTTTCCTGTGTTTTTGCCTTTCCTACAGTGTGAATCATGCTGTAAATGTTCCATTTGTTTGGTGCTTGTTTCTAGCCTCTGCTTCATGCATGACTTAATGTTTTTTTCCCTAAAATTTTGTGCCCACGCACACACACAAGTCGGAGCACAGAAAGAACATTGTGTGATTGGTATTAGCAAGCCTTTCTCCCTTGTATCTCTGTATTGCTGCCTTTTCATTTAACAGTTAAAGAGTAACCCCATATCTGAACCATGCATACATACATATATACATACATACATATATACATACATACATACATACATACATACATACATACATACATACATACAAAATGATTTTGCCAAACAGCATATATCAGTACATTAAAGGGATACTGTCATGGGAAAACATATTTTGTTCAAAACGCATCAGTTAATAGTGCTGCTCCAGCAGAATTCTGCACTGAAATCTGTTTCTCAAAAGAGCAAACAGGTTTTTTTATATTTAATTTTGAAATCTGACATGGGGCTAGACATATTGTCAAATTCCCAGCTGCCCCCAGTCATGTGACTTGTGCTCTAATAAACTTAAATCACTCTTTACTGCTGTACTGCAAGTTGGAGTGATATCAACTTCCTCCCTGTTCCCCCGCAGCAGCGGTGATGCCCACAAAACCATAAATAAAGGCTTTTTAAATACTTCAAGAGTCGGTGGTGCTGTTCAATTTCGCATTACCCCCGCAGCAGCTTAACAACAGAACAATGGGAAGGTAACCAGATAACAACTTTCTAACACAAGATAACAGCTGCCTGATAGATCTAAGTACAGTACTAAATAGTAAAAATCTTGGTCCCACTGCGACACATTCAGTTACATTGAGTAGGAGAAACAATAGCCTATAAGAAAGCAGTTTTATCCTAAAGTGCTGGCTCTTTCTGAAAGCACATGACCAGGCAAAATGACCTGAGATGTATCTACACACCAACATTACAACTACAAAATACACTTACTGGGTCAGGAAGAAATGTTATATTGTAGAGTGAATTATTTGCAGTGTAAAAAGTGTAATTTGGGTATGTTGTATAGTTTTAACTCAGTGGTAGATGTGTTTGCTTGGCTATTTATTATGAAGAATTAATTGTCTGTGACTTTTCTGAAAAAGCGATTATTTTATATGGTTGTGGGTTTATATTCAGCAACATCTACTAATAATATTAATGGCTGCCTTGCTGGTCTGCAACCACTGTTTTGAAAGGAACTGCTTCTGAAAAACAGGGATTAATGCTCCCCTGAGAATAGCTTTCTGCTAATGAGAAAAGCCACTGGTAGCTAGTAAATGACATTTTGGGAATTCATACCAATTGCACATTTGACTCTCCTTTTCACCTTGAAAAAATTCAAACTTGAATGGCGCCCGTGAGCTCCGCTCCGCTGAATCTGCAAAGAGAGGTAAGTAAAGAGTTAGGGACATTTACCAAAGGTAACAGCTAGGCTGGGGGGGAGCAGGGAGGGGGGTCTATGTAGGGTAGGGGGTATGGGTTTTTATAATTAAGGGCCTGGTTCTCCTTTAAGTGACCATTAAAGGCTTGTAGGATTTGGGAATGTCTAATGGGAAAAACAATCAATATCACATGATGTCTTGGATAAATTAATGTGAAGAGGTAACAAAAGAACCTCATGTGCAGGAGAAAAGAATGTAGACCAAAATGCAGACCAAAGGTTATGTCTGGATGCAGCGATGTATTCTGGTCTGGTGCTGCCGTAGGAACCCTATGCCGTATACAGTAGCCATCCGAGTGCTGCCCCCTTAAAGCTGCCACCCTATGCACAAGCCCTTCAATGACGATTCACTAAATACGGCTCTTCCTGGATGTGTATATTGCATCTGTATGGTGGTGCTTGCTGAGTGCTTTCTAAGTGAGTACAAGAGTTTTAAAGTGAATTGTTGGTTTCAACACTGATAGTTAGTTCAGGCAGAATTACAAGGTAAAAGGTAGAAAGATAAGTAGTCCAACTGAGAGTGGATACGGCTGTATTTCCTGCTGAATTTTACAGATTTTACTTTAAAAACTGCTTCTAAAGTCCTTTGAAGCGTCAAATGTCAAGTGTCGGTGATGAGGTAGGGTGGATGGTTGCAATAGGCTCTGAATGGATATTAGTGAGGAGGAATAGAAATGCTTAGCAAAAGACAGACAATCCTTAAAGTTTGCAGGGCAGTTCTGTATTTATTAAAGTCAAGGTTGCAGGTAGTTTTTCTTAAACCGAGTTCTAGCATACAGGAGTGATTTTGGGAGCTTGGAAGTTAATCCAATAGTCTTAGAAAGTTAAAAATGCATCAGTTAATAGTGCTGCTCCAGCAGAATTCTGTACTGAAATCCATTTCTCAAAAGAGCAAACAGATTTTTTTATATTCAATTTTGAAATCAGACATGGGGCTAGACATATTGTTAATTTCCCAGCTGCCCCAAGTCATGAGACTTGTGCTCTGATAAAACTTCAATCACTCTTTACTGCTGTACTGCAAGTTCCCCTCCCTTCCCCCCCCCCAGCAGCCAAACAAAAGAACAATGGGAAGGTAACCAGATAACAGCTCCCTAACACAAGATAACAAATGCCTGGTAGATCTAAGAACAACACTCAATAGTATAAACCCATGTCTCACTGAGACACATTCAGTTACATTGAGAAGGAAAAACAGCAGTTTGCCAGAAAGCATTTCTCTCCTAAAGTGCAGGCACAAGTCACATGGCCAGGGGCAGCTGGGAAATTGACAAAATGTCTAGCCCCATGTCAGATTTAAAAATTGAATATAAAAACATCTGTTTGCTCTTTTGAGAAATGGATTTCAGTGCAGCATTCTACTGGATTAGCACTATTAACTGATGCGTTTTGAAAAAAAACATGTTTTCTGATTACACTAAAGGACAATTTTTGCCAGCAAAGGCTCCGCCACACTTCGCCAGGTGTAAATTCGCTACCACTACACTGATTCACTAAAACACAAAGTTGCGTCTCTGTTGCCGAGTGCTGGAGCAGTTTTGCTAGCGTTAATTCGTCAGACGAGCATTTCATAGCGAACTTTCGCTAGCGTTTGTTTCCGCTTAACAAAACTTCATTATTACTCTTACGCTTAGGTCAATTTGAATAGGGCGGGTCATATAGACGTCTTTATTAGAGATGTTGGTGCAAATGCTTGAAGTGGCCACTTTTTATTACAAATGTCCAAGGAAGCAAAATAAAGACAAAAGAGATCCTCTAATGTCCTACACATGAGCCCACCCTAAAACAAATGTGGCATGCCCCTCAAATGGTTGGAAAAAAAATGTTAATAAAAATCCTTAGTAGTTAGAACATTTGAAAGCAATCTCGCTTTAAAATATGAAAAAACTGCAGCGTTTTTTTTATAACTTTTCGCTATACAGGATATATGATGTCACTGACATAAGATTGAGGAGGATGTAGCTTCATCTTTTCAGTTCACCTGGTCTAAGGTAGTGAAGGAAACTCTGGCGAAAGAGGTAACTTTCTTTTAAATTCTCACTTTGGGCGCACGTCAGAATAGTTGCGCATCAAAATTATTCGGACGCCCATTGACTTTGGACAAAGTAAGTGCACGTATAAAAATTGTCGTGGGCATCGAAATTGGTGCACATCAAAATAATTTTGACGACCATTAACTGCAATGCATTTCGCAAATTTTTTGCCGGGACAAATTCGCCCATCACTATCAATGTATGTAAGATTGCACAAATGTATAATCAGTGCTTTCTGTAGTGTAGCATCAAATGGCTCTATTATTATGCTTTTGTTATCTTGCATATTTTATGTTTAGCACTCTATTCTTTATATTTTTTTTCTCTTTGAATATATTTTATTTGATTTTACATAAACAAGAAAAATTAATATGACAGCATAAATTAGCAGATTTAGAGAATGTGCTGCAAAAAGAAAGTACAGTGGCATAATATTTTCAAAGATTAATAACAATAATAGAAAATATAGAAAAAGAAAAATATTTAACTAAACCAGTGGATGTAAAGACAAATGTAAAGACAAATAAAAAGAAAAGAAAAAAAGAAAAATCCCATTGTTTCAGGAGAATAAGCTTTATATTTATTAATATTAGACAGTCTGGTCATGGAAGAACTAGAGACTTATTTAGAACTTGTTATGATGAGCATGCTGTTTTCTCCTATTTGTCTGGTAGCTGTGCTGCCTGGAAGTTCCAATGGATTGCTTTTAGCCTGAATACATTCCTGTTTTTATTCTTCTGTAACAAAATGTGAGAAGACTGATGGTTCATTTTCAGGGGTGACACGTAAGGTTGGAGCACAATGGATAAAAAGCTTGTTTCTAAGGCTACCAAAGAGACTGCTACTCATTGATGATTCTTCTTGAGCTCTGAGAGCTGCTGGGGTTACTCTCAACAGCCATGTCTTCATCTCTCTAAGATTAAAAAAAAGATTAAAAAAAAGATTAAAATCTTAGTTTTTTCTTTCAAAAAAACCTGCTGAACACGTCCCTCTCTTTATACTCAAATGGACAAAATCATGTGGGCTGACATTTGTACAGTGGCAGAAATGATATTATTAATGCAAAAAAAACCCTCGCTGTTGGTGACTCGTATAACATTCCCACCCATTTCATGAATTGTTCACCCAGGCCAAAGTTCTCCAAAAGTTTCAGGAGGTAGGGCCATTCAACTTAATCGAAGGCCTTGGCTGCGTCGAGTGAGACTACAACACGAGAGCCTTGATAAGTGTGATTGGCGTGAATGTTAGTCAATAGTCTGCATAGGTTAATATTGGTAGATCGGTTTGGCCCGGCCCAATCAACTCCTAGCCGGTAAAACACCTGCCAAGGTCGGGGCCGGTATTGCAAATTTACCGCAATGCAATTGCCGGTAATTTGAAATACCCTTTAAAATATGCCCCTGGCCTGCCCCCAATTCGAAAATAACTTACCTTTTTTCCAGCGCTATGCGATGTTGCTCCGCCCCTTTTAGCATCACGTCGCGTAGCGCCGCCCCCTTTTAAGTGTCACACTGCGTAGCTCCGCCCCCTTTTGGTGCCCGCCCCCCACTGGCCGGTAATTTTTTTTTCTAAAGGTGCCAATCCTATTAGCAAGGATTTTTGCAAATATCTTGTATAAGTAGTGAGATGGGTATGTAGGAGCTGCACTCTAGCGGGTCCTTACCTTTTTTGGGGATAACTACAATGAGTGCAGTATTAAAGGAGGGAGGCAGTCGTGTACTATCGGTGGCGTGGATTCGTGTTTTATGGAGCCAGGGGGAGAGGAGTTTTGTGGACACTTTATACCAGTCCGGCGAAAATCTGTCTGGCCCTGGAGTTTTGTTTGGTTGGAGAGAGGTTATTGCTTCTTTCACCTCCTCTAGAGTAATGGGACTGTTAAGTTGGGTTCTGAGCAAGGGGGTTAATACGGGGATAGGGATGGAATTCAGGTATTCCACCAGTTCTGATTGGGTGTACGTAACCTTAGTAGAGTAGAGCTGTTGATAGTATTGGGCAAAAATATCCACTCTGGGGCAAATTCACTAAGATCCGAAGTTGCGCCGGCGATAGCTTCGCCACACTCCGCCACACTTCACCAGGCGTAGTTTCGCCAGCGCTACGCAAATTCAATAAAATGCGAAGTTGCGCTCAGGGAGGTGAACGGTAGCGAAGTTGCACTAGCGTTAATTCGTCAAGCAAAGCGAAGTTCCGCTAGCGATGCCTAATTTGCATACGGCGCCAAGTTAAAGTACAATGGGCGTATATGTAGAAGCAAATACATTACACTACACAAGCCTGGGAAAGCTTCATAAAATAAAATAGAGGTGTTATTTTGCCCTATACATGTGCCCACTGTATAGTTTAGGTGCCATATGTTAGGAAATGTAGGGGGGAAGGAGGGTACCCCCAAAAAAATGTACAATCTTTTTCAGCCTATCACCCTTAAAAAGGAAAAGACGCAAGCGTTTTTTGGGACTTAGAAATAATTTCAACTTTTTTTGAAGCAAGCCCTTTCTTCTCTATTGCACTTCGTCTGGTCTCAGTTGGTCGAAGGCAAGTCTGGCGCAAGAGTTAACGTTCATGAAAATCCGCAAGTTAGTGAATTAGCGTAGTTACGTCCCTTCGCCATAACGCAACTTCGTCTGGTGTAAGGGTGTGAAGTAGCGCTAGAGTAGGTCCATTTCGCTAGCGAATTTACGGCAGCGACCGTTAGTAAATCGGCGAGGTAACGAAATGACGTCACGCTGGCGAATTTGTGCTAGCGTTAGCCACCTCGTGCTTTAGTGAATTTGCCCCTCTGTGTGTTACTTCAGTTATTGTGTCCCCAGTCATAGATTTTATCTTAGTTAGGGTATTGGAAGGGGTCTGGCACTATTGCTTTTTAAGCAACTTCTACTCTACTCAATCTGACACAGAACTAGCCGAATCCTATGGTATTCATAGGAGAATGAAGAACTTCTGTTAGGCCAAGTGATAGACATCAGTAAGAAATCCCTGTCAATAATCTTGTTTAAGACATGCATATACCTTTGAAATAATGTGATTTTAATTACATTCTACTATTTCAATTACATTTCAGTTGCACTTTCCTCCATCTTCCCTGGGAAGTTTTATTTGAAGCTTTAGAAAAAGGGAAAGAACAATATTAAAGGAGAAGGAAAGGTTAAAACTAAGTAAGCCTTATCAGAAAGGTCCATCTAAATATACCAGTAAACCTCCAAAGTAATGCTGCTCTGAGTCCCCTTTTAAAAGAAACACTGCATTTCTTTCCTTCTATTGTGTACACATGGGCTTCTGTATCAGACTTCCTGCCTTCAGCTTAATCCTCATTGCCCTGGGCGTGAGCATGCTCAGTTTGCTCCTCTTCCCCTCCCTCCATTCTCTGCTGTAATCTGAGCCCAGAGCAGGGAGAGACTCAGGCAGGAAGTGATGTCACACCACGTTAATACTGCAGCTCCTATTCTAAACAAACAGAGAGTTTCTAGAGCTTTTTACTCAGGTATGGTAAAACATTCTACAGAATAAATATAGCATTCTAGCTTGCACTATTGCGGCTAATCTATTGGCAATAAAATGCCTCCGTAGCTTTCCTTCTCCTTTAATGGAAACGGTCAGTGTGTGGTAAAGTTGTAATCATTACTAGTTCGCTGTTTGTAAGTAGACCCCATAATTACAATATGTAGAATGGGAAGTCACCCACCAGTTCAGTGGGTATTGGTTGTTGAATAATATACGTTGGTTCTTGCGTGCCATTCAACAGTCTTTACTGTGCAAGATGCCAAACAAGAGATTTGGCAGAAATAAAACAAGAGATTCTGATTTTATTATTACACGTTTGTTAGTAAGAACTCCTGCTGTAAGTTGAGGGAATGGAGACTGCCTGGTTCAAGGGTGTTCTTCTGATATTGAGTAGTGAATGGAGTTGGTGCCATGTACCTCTGAAACTCAGATAAATCAAAGGGACAATAGTCCTTCATAGTGCAAACATTTCAGAAAAGTCTGTTAAGGGCAGAGACACATGCTGCAATTCGGGGAGATTAGTCGCTCGGCGGGGGGGGGGAAGCACATGGGTCATAATTCTTTGCTTTTGAATCTGAGCTGAATGCTGAGGATCAATTGCAAACTCACTGAACAGTTATTTCCCATGTGACTCCCCTTCAAGTCGCTGACTAACTCAGAGTTAGAGAGCAGAAAAGCTCTGGCTATTATGTTAGACATCCAGTCACTCCAGCCTTTATACATTACATTTTTGCCTAATTAACTATATTAGAAACATTTTTTTATTTTGCACAGCCTATCTATTTACCCAGTTTTTATTTTTACACTGGAATGTTCCTTTAAGGTTTGGTGATCCAAATTTCGGCTGCCAAGGGGGATATGGTTGCCAAGCAGAGGTTTGGGGTGGACAATGTTGAGGGGTTTTGCCTTGGGCACATTGGCTTGGCTCTTATCAGCAAGATTAACATATTGGCTCCCACTCTTATCAAAGTAAGATAACCTAATTATCCTAAGCTAACCTAATTAACCTAAGATTATTTTTATTCACTTAAATAATTGGGATCTGCCATTCTACTTGCTCTGCCAAATAAAATTAAATATCATCTATAAATCCTAATGAAACTGTGTCCTTCTTGATCCTAATTATCATGAAATAATTAGTTTGCTTTCACCAATGACTTTTGAACTAAGCATTTCTCATACCTCTGCATTAAGCAAACACAATAACGGTCCCCTTCCTTTTTGTCAAATCATAAAAAATAAACTGCCGGCAAATGAAAACAGTGTGGAAAAGCAATGTGGTATGTACAGAAATGATTGCCAGAGCGGAAAGAATTCTAATTGCTTTGAATAATCCCAGGTGAAAAGAGGAGGAAAAATGAATGTTGGTTTCTTTATCAACCACTCAGCTAAAATATTTTCTGAAAAGCCCGACTGTGCTGCAGTTTTTGCAATAACCAGGCCGTGCAGCCTTTTCTAAAGTCCTGAACCTCCAAAAAGTCCCAAACTGCTGAAGTCCCAAAGCCTCAAAATGACGTCCTGAAGCCATGGAAAGACCCAAAGTCACAAAAAGAGCCGACGTTGAAGTCCAGAAGCCACGGAAATACCCGAAGTCACAAAAACAGCCAAAGTTGAAGCCATGAAGTCACAGAAAGACCCGAAGTCACAAAAGGAGCCAAACTTGAAGTCTTGAAGTCACGAAAAAGCCCAAAGTCATGAAAAGAGCCAAACTTGAAGACCAGAAGTTCAGTTCTACCGAAAACCAATGTGTATTTTTTTTTTTTTGAAGCCCTAGCCACCAAAGTATTACTTGAATACTCTACAGGCCCCTGTCACCAATTATTTTTTTAAATATTCTCTGGGGCCCCAATTTTTTTAACTTGTAACTTATGGGGGGCCCTGACCGCCAATGTTTTTTAAAAAAAAACATTTATGGGGGTCCCTGATGCCACAGTTTTTTTTAACTTATAGGGAGGCCCTGACCATCAATGGTTTTTTATAACTTGTGTGTGATGGAGTTTAGCATTTTTAGCGCTGATGTCTGTGTGGTCTTTTAACTATGGTGTGGGGTGGGATCTGGGGAGGGGCTGGGGTGGGATCTGGGGAGGGGCTGGGGTGGGATCTGGGGAGGGGCTGGGGTGGGCAGGGCCCAGGGGGCCCCAAAAGTGTTGTTGTACGGGACGGGGCCCCGTGATTTCTAATGGCGGCCCTGATTTCATGCACTGCTCAGAGAGATGTCCGTAAGATACACTAGTCCTGGGTGTGATACAAAGTAATTAGCAATTCTGTCCTTACATTATTCAATAGTGATAGCAGTAAAGGGTCTTAAACATCTTTACTGATAATAAAACACTTTTCTTTACAATGTCCTACTGTTCAGATGTATTATGAAAAGTTCACTTTTAGTTCAGATTTTGAGCATCATGCAAGACAATGGCAGTTCTTGCAGAGAACTTGCTTATTTTCTATTTCATTGCTGTGCAGCCTTTCCAGAGTTGCAGATCTCACTGCGGCTCCTGCCATTTCTAGTTTAATATGCACGGCAGCATTCACAGGGGACAGACTCAGCAGAACACAACGTCATGTCGAGAAGAGAACACCTTCATCTTCCTGACGGCTTTGCTTGTCTTATTTACAAACTGCCAGGAGCAAAAAAAAATGTCAGGACGTTGACTTTATATCATAAAATATGATATTGTACTCAGACAAGTTTTTTACAAAACCGATGGCATATTATCTTGCAAAAAATGTGCAATTAAAGAACTTTTTCACTCTCATTGACTTAGGGGGTATTTCCAGTTATATTTATATAATTGAAATATTAAGATATGAATAAATAATTATATTCTTGCTGTACACCTTTGCAGATTCTGACTTGTCTTGTCTGAAACCCAGTTATTTTCCATCCAAAGACCTCCTGCAAGTCTGTGTAGCAGGTGAGTACAGAGCTCGACAGCAACAAATCAGGGGTTCGCAAGTTAAAGGAGAAGGAAAGCTACGGAGGTATTTTATTGCCAATAGATAAGCTGCAATAGTGCAAGCTAGAATGCTATATTTATTCTGTAGAATGTTTTACCATACCTGAGTAAAAAGCTCTAGAAACTCTGTTTGTTTAGAATAGGAGCTGCAGTATTAACATGGTGTGACATCACTTCCTGCCTGAGTCTCTCCCTGCTCTGGGCTCAGATTACAGTAGAAAAGGGAGGGGGTGGGGAAGAGGAGCAAACTGAGCATGCTCTTGCCCAGGGCAATGAGGTTTAAGCTGAAGGCAGGAAGTCTGATACAGAAGCCCATGAGTACACAATAGAAGGGAAGAAATGCAGTGTTTCTTTTGACAGGGGACTCAGAGCAGCACTACTTTTGGGGTTTACTGGTATATTTAGATGGACCTTTCTGATAAGGCTTACTTAGTTTTAACCTTTCCTTCTCCTTTAAAGCAGCTAGAACTGGAATTTCTGCTGTAGTTAGTTCAGTAAGCATCAGAAAATGCAGTGCTAAACACTTCTGGATTTATCTGGGTTTTTTCTACCAACACGGCTATTCACCGGTGTGAGTGCAGCTATGAACATACAGATACTCGCTATCAGGCATCTGTGGATATGATAAGCCTACAAAGCCTGCAGCTGATTTCACAGGAGGAAGGTGAAGGACTGTGCAGGAGAGGAACTACAAACAGAATTTCTAAGGCTGGTGGCACACCTAAAGATTCGGGGAGATTAGTCGCCTAGAGACAAATCTCCTCTTCTTCAATCGATTAATCTCGCCGAAATGCCTTCCGTCTGGCAAGAATGTAAATCACCGGCGGGATGGCACTTAGATTGTTTCATTCACCAGCGGGAAGGCATTTCGGAGAGATTAGTTGCTCGAAGAAGAATTAAGGGTTTGCGCACTCCATAACAGATAAGCATTGACTAATTAGCGTTAGATCACACGAGGAAATTTGGGGAGATTTTTTCGCCCGGCGATTAATCGCCTCTTCCTCTGGGCGACAATCTCCCCGAACTGCCTCCGCGTGTCTTCCCATCCGCTATAATGAAAACTCGCCTGCGCTAAAGCCCACGTGACGCTTCATTTTCCGAAGTCACACGAAGTTACCTCACGAGGAAACTTCGGGCGACTTCGGAAAACGAAATTGACAAAATTCTAAATAATTGATCGATTAATAGAAATATATTAACCAATACTAGTTAAAGGATCGGTAACATCAAAAAAATTTTTTTAAAAAAAATTCATTAGTATACATTGAAAAATAACCACCGAGACAAATTAAACTTTAAAATCTCAAAGTCTTCAATAAGAAACAACGTACCGAAACTCCGCTTGCGCTCCTCTTCAGAAAGTGATCCATCGCTCGGCGCTCGATTTTTCCTCCCTGGCCTTATAGGAGATAGCCAGGGAGGAGTAATTGAGCGCCGCACGATGGATCTTCGCCCTGTCACCTTTTCTGAAGAGGAGCGGAAGCAGAGTTTCGGCAAGTTATTTCTTAATAATTAAGGCTTTATGATTTTGCCTTGGTGTTTTTTTTCCAATGTATACTAATACATTTCTAAAAAAAATTACTGGTCCTTTAACTAGTGTTGGTTAATATATTTCTATTAATCTATCAATTATTTAATTTGCTTTGAAATCATCATGTCAATTTATTAAATGAATTGTTTTTTGCTGTATTATTATAAAATTCAATAAAAAGAAATTGAAAAGCTGGATATTTGTGAATGCAGAATGTATTTTTGTAAACAACTCCCCATAGTCTACAGCGTGGAACAGCCTGTGTAATGAAATGGAGATAAAATGTCAAAGCAGCTGCTATTTAACAGAAGTTGGTTTCACAGTCAAAAGTCCGGTTCAAGGAGCATTCAAATCACTGCTGTCAGTTTAGGAGCAAGCTGCTGGGAAAATCTAGGACATTGGCTTCTTGTAAAGGTTGCCATGACGATTCCAAAAGCTGGTCTGTTTAATAGGCTTTATTCCCAGGAAAGCAAAAGTGTCAGCCAACATTATGCATTTTTTTCACAACGGGCTGCCATCCAAGGCAATTATTTGGAAAAGGATGTGAGTAGGAGCCAGAGTGTTCTGTACATTTTTCTTCGTTACAACAATAGAAAGAAATTCATAGTATTCAGGGATGTAGTAAGAGAATAGTGGGAAGGGTTTAGAAAAAAGGGATATAAAATCTAGGGATGCACCGAATCACTATTTTGGATTCGATCCTTCGTGAAAGATTCTGCCGAATACCGAACTGAATCCTGATTTGCATATGCAAATTAGGGATGGGAAGGGAAAAAAATGTTTTACTTCCTTGTTTTTTGACAAAATATCACGTGATTTCCCTCTCCAACCCTAATTTGCATATGCAAATTAGGATTCGGTTTAGCCGGGCAGAAGGGTTCGGCCAAATTCGAATCCTGCTAAAAAAGGCCGAATCCGGAACCAAATCCTGGATTCGGTGCATCCCTAATAAAATCCTGCAGTTATAGAGGCCTAACACCTGGCAGCTGCTGTTAAACTATAACTCTCAGCTGAAGGTTGTTGATGTATCAAAGAGCTGGAGCAGTGGTGTAACTAGATATTACTGGGCCCCACAGCAAATATTTTTTCAGGCCCCAAATTGTCTAGAGTTTGATCTGTTTTACCAATATTTACTGAAATTGTATATGAATTGGGACCTCATGGGGCCCCTATACCTCCTGGGACCCCTGCAACACAGGGTCTGCTTCCTCTGTAGTTAAACCACTGAGCAGTGAAAAGGGTTGGGCATAACACACGTAACTTGCTAACCAAGGGTTTTTTATGCTGACATTTCAATAACAATTATTATTGATTTTTCTCTTAACTGAAAATCAATGTTTAACACAATTCGTAAATATTTTAGAACCCGCACTGCAGTGGTTTATTATTCTGGTGTCTCCATCCAAATAGATTTAAAGTGGACCTGTCACCCAGACATAAAAATCTGTATAATAAAAGTCCTTTTCAAACTAAACACGACATCCAAATTCTTTTTTTTATTAATGTATTCATAGCTGTTGTAAACTTGTTTCAAAATCTCAACTGTCAATCAAATATTGCCTGCCCTGCCTCTATGCCTAGGCATAGAGGCGGGGCAGGCAATTACTTTCACTTTCCATTTAGCACTTCCTAGATGTCACTGCCCTCCACACATGTCCCCTGCTCTCTTTACCATTTAATTGTGTATTGGAATGGATATCAGGTCCCCCATTCTAATGTACAAACAAGATTTTGAGATGATGAAAGGCTTGCCTTGATAACAGTGTCCACAATATAGCTCCTGCCTGCTTGCTATAATTATGTATTCCCAGACCGAAGGAAACATACTGTATACAGTGTAATTAAAGTTTATTTTGCTTGACTAATGTGATAAAATAGGATTTGGAATATTTTTTTCGGGTGACAGTTCCCCTTTAAAGCAGCACATGCAACTAAGGTGGTCCAACCGGAAGAATCTAACAGAGAGTGATTTGGAGGCTTGTTTTCCTGGCATGACACAATGTATTCACTAGCAGCCAAGACTAAAGATGTTTGTACTCAAACTGTGGTTTCTTAGTATCCTTAATCAATGTTTACAAACCTCGTTTATGAATCACATTACAAGATCATTTACCAGCTCGTTTGTTTCTAATCTCATTGTAAGTGCACATGCTAATTCACCTACTAACTATAAACTTCTAAATGACTTTACAGACAAATATTAAAATGACAAGGAGAGGTCCTTATGATGCAGGTCTATGTTAATATATACTCTAGAACTTACTGGGCATCGCTGTCATTTCATTCAGCGAAATAATATTTTCTCCAAACAGCTCTATGCCTTAGACGTGGGTCAATTAATTGGATTTCCTTGAGACCAATCTTCCAACCCTCCAATTCATAATCAGATCAAATTGAATTTATTATCTTAGAGTTTGGAATTTGGACTGTGTAAAAAAAGCAGCATCTATGCTGTATCGGGGGAGTCTCATCATATTTACAAGAAAACTTCATAGTAGGCCTCGGTGTTTAAAGGAGAACTAAAGCCTAACTAAAGAAGTAGGTAGAAATGTTGTACATTATGTTTTGTGCTTCTGTACCAGCCCAAGGCAACCACAGCCCTTTAGCAGTAAAGATCTGTGTCTCCAAAGATGCCCCAGTAGCTCCCCATCTTCTTTTCTGCTGATTCACTGCACATGCTCTGTGCTGCTGTCACTTACTGAGCTTAGGGACCCACTCACAATATACAGTACACATAGAATAGAAATGTCACAATATAAGGCTGATTAGTAATTAATACAGATAATTACTACATGACAGCACAGAAACCAGTGCAATTAGCATCAGAATTTAATAATCAGCAAACCTGTAGCATCATCTTATATTACAGGGGAAGCTAATTTTCTGCTGGATAATTAGTGACGACCCCTAAGCTTAGCTTCTCAACAGCTGCTCAGAGCCCACTGAGCATGTGAGTGTCACAGACACTTTCCAAGATGGTGACCCCCTGTGACAAGTTTGAAGTCCTGGATCATTGCTGCTATTGACAAGCTGAAACTTAAAGCTGGTGCAATAAGTTCAGTATGTAAAATATGTCATTTTTAACCGTATTTCTTTTAAGAGTTTAGTTCTCCTTTAAGAAGCACAGACATTTGGGTTCCATCTTGTTTTCAAACACAGAACCAATGCTTTAACTCCATAATCTTCAATGTCTTGTCTGAGATGTTCTGATTGTGGGACAGGCCTCCCTAATGGAATCAATCAAAGTAATGAAATGGGGGTCCAGTCTGATGGCCGTATAGGGTGAGGTTAAAGAGAGAATGCTCATTTACTATGTTGGCTTATATCTGTATGTGTGTGTGAAAACCCAATGTTATTGTATGAAACACATTTTAGTTAAAGGGCATGTAAAGGCAAAAAAATAAAATCCCATTTTTACTTTCTTCAATGAAAAAGAAACCTATCTCCAATATACTTTAGTTAAAAAATGTGTACTGTTTTTATAAGAAACCTACTGTATGCAGTGAAATTCAACCTTCATTTCTTGCTGTGGATAGGAATTGTCAGATAGTCCCTAACTGCTCTGCAGGGAAACATTCATACTTATGAACAGCAGGGGGAGCCCCCATCTTACTTCCCAGCCATGCAGAACTCAAGCAGCTTTGTTTGTTTCCCTGTAGAGCAGTTGGGGACTGTGTCGAGATTTGTATTGGATTTTAATTTTGCCTTTACATCCTCTATACTGTTTCCAATTCCAGCTGCAGGGACAAAGATCATGGAGTCAGATTTAAACAGATAAACTGGGATTCTATTTGGATGATTTTTGCTGCAGCCACTGGTTCTGCAGAGTTGGAGAAAGTTTGTATTAAACAATACAAAAACTATAAAATCCACATTAGATTATATTCCAACACAGGACCCAGTGCAGTCTGTATATTCTGATTATTAATCAGTCTTGTGTATCGGCTTCTGGCAGATATTATTTGACTTGTGCTGTTTTGATAATTTATGATGATCCCTAAGCAGCCCAGACCACACTGAGCATGTGCATGGTCTTGGTCTTGCAAAGATGTTTAACAAAGTTACAAGATGGTGACCCCTGTGGCCAACTTTCAAAACAAAACTCATATGTTTGATTAGGCTTGTGGTGCAGTAAATTCATATTTATGTTTATTATACAAAATACAGCATTTCTAGCCTTATTCTATCTTAGACTTTAAGCAACAATCTTAAATCTCATAGAGATGTGGGAATATCTGAGCAAATTTCATCAAGAAGGGATGATATAGATTACTAACAATTAGTGGGAATGAAAGTGCAGTAACATTTTGGTAATGTAGCTTTAGAAACTGGGGAGTGGGTTGTTATACCTAGAGGAGTTATTTATAGGTATACAGGATGAGATGAGGAATTAACATGTTGCTAGAGAAAAAAATAAATAAAATCACAGTGAAGGGGAGAGGTGCCTGGTATGGAAATGGAAGAGTTCTGCTGCTTGATAAACAGGCATGACACACTCAATTATTATGATCGATTTCACATAGTTCCATGCTTTATATGTGTGAGAATGCAGAAACTGTCAACAGACAGCACGAGGTAGACGAGACAGGCTTGAGAGAGGGCGAGAGAAGCCTGAAACGTTACCTGGTTTCCTGACCTAATAAATTAAATTTTCACTAGTTGCAACAAAGAGGTGCTGCAGCGGTATTTTTTTCTGGCATGAGGCAGATGTGACTGGTTCACAGATGTCTATTTATAAATGGTTTGCATGGAGTATGACGCTAAAGGAACTGACTGCAGGAAGATTCATACCAAATTTATGAAGGTTGAATGGCCCTTAGAGCAAATGACCTGCTTTGTAAGAACAAATAAATTAGAAATGACTTGACATTCATTTGATTTTCAGTTAGTGGAGCAAAGTCACACAAAGACATCAGAGCAATAATACAGCTGACTCTCAGTCTGTTAAATGGAAGATTTGTACAGACAGACATATAAAACCATGGACTACTTTGCTATCATAATCTATTTTTGATTCTTGAGGCTTTAAATGAGACAACTTGCTTGCAACCTGTGCCTACTGCTAATACGCCAGTTCAGCCTGATTTAATGAATTGTGCAAAGAAACAGACAAAAAGTTGCAAAAAAGCTCTAAAATTAACAACTGCCTGGAAGAAGGTGGTATTTTCAGATTTCTATTAACATACTGCACACTAAGTAAGGAAAAACAGCGCCACAACTTGTATATAATTTACCAACATTGCACTGTAGGTAAAAAAAAGGTTCACTTTAAACAAGATACTTTACTTTCTTTTGCCTTTGGCTTTAATTGTCTGACTTCTCACTCAGGTATCAGCAAAGGACACAGAAAGTGAAAAACCTCTCTAAGGGCAGAGACACACGTGAAGATTCTGGCAACAAATCACCCCTTCTTCGGCGACTAATCTCCCCAAAAAGCCTTCCTGTCGGCTAAAATCGAAATCGCTGGGGGCACTTGCACACAGGTGGGACAAGGTGGCTGGCTTGGGTTGCCATGGGGGCCTTTGGAAACCATCATTTATTTATTTGGCACAAGGAAGTTATGTATCTACCTATTCTGTTGGCTGAGAATCAGCATAGGGCTCTAAATGATTTTTCTTAATTTGTGTATTTTGAAGCTATTTTGTTACTAACCCTGTGAATGGCAAATTGATGATATTTCAGCATTGTAATAAACATCTAGAAAAGTATTGTCATGACGAAATTAACTGTTCCATCTCAAGATTAAATGCTGCTTAAATTAATTTATCTAGGTGATCCCACAAATGAGGTCCTAGAATAGGTTCCCCTTTGTGGCACTTGGAGTGGACTTCCCTAGAGAGGGAATCTAAAGGAATGAGAAGTGTGCCACTTGCTATTTGGCTGATGTGAGAGGAAGAGTGACTGACACCAAGAAGCCTGAGGTTTGCCACCTTAGTGAGGTTCCTGAAGTGAGACATTACAGTTAGCTACTGGTTGGTTACACCTGCGGAGCTCACTGTAGATGGGGAGAGATGGTAGTAGGCCAGCTAGTTGAGCAGCTGAGGCTCCAATGAGGAGTAAGGAAGGGGCCACTACCCAATTGGTACCTCACCAGACAAAGGCCCAGTGAAAAGAAAAACTAAGACTAGATAGGCCTTATGACCCTGAATTCAAAGCTGATCCATGTATCTGGTGCCTGTAAAATACAGAACTAAAAGAATCCATTCCTTAGTTAAAATACAGTACAAGGTTGCATCAGAGGCCTATAGAAACAGTAATGTTGCTGCAGGATTCAGTTCTTCTAAAGGAAACCAACATATATGAATGACCTGAGAAAATTTGTCCTAGGGGTGCAGATTGAGGAAGCAGATCACTTTAGTACTTTATTTAATCTAAATGGTTAGTTGTAGGTTGGGAGATTTCAACGTATGATTGTTCGTTGGACATAAGGATAAATTTGCACATTAATGGCCAGCTTTACATTCATGCTACTTCTGAAAAGTCATTTTAGATATTTTTCAAGGAATTTGTTAGATGTCTTACACACTGTTATACAGATGCATGTGCTTAGATCACTCAGTGGAGCTAAATCATTATTATAAGATGTAGTGGTGCTTATAGTGTTGGTTATACATCAGGTCATGTTCATGTGCTCAGATAATATTTTTTAACTCAAATTATTTTATAAATACAGAATTTAGTTTCAATTCAGGCACTTGTGGGTTGCAGTCCCAGTACCTCACTACACTTGCTGTATTTAGATGGTAGAGTCCTATTAGTAAAAAGGTTCTGCTTTATGGGAGGGGAACTTACACTGGTTCTTCACTGTCTGCAGATTGTCTCTGTCCCTGGACTGTGTAAATCAGAAGACAAGTCTTTTCAAAATTGTCACTTTCCTGGATGATCACTAAATCAGGAGTTCAATAAAGGAATATCAGTTGTATTATAACATACATGTATGTATTGGGGGTAACAAGAAATGCCTCATGTGCCAGAATGACTGTCATGAAAGGGATAGAGGTATTTGTTGGGGTTTTATGTTCGAACATAAAGGTAATGATTAGAATGTATCCTTCTATGAAAATGTTCTAGCTCATGTCTGGGTTTTCCCATTTACTGTGGCAGCTGCTTCTTATGCATGACTCATAAAGTCCTAGTCCTACAGCTTCCAAGTTGTGAAAGGTAGCGCCAGCAACCAGTATTTCATTAATGTAACTGAAACAAGATTTATTAGCCTCTGTGTTGCTCAAAAGTAAATGTTGTCATAAAAGGCTATACTGCCATCTGGTGGAAGAAACTAGGTTGAGTGCTTTTATACTTGCACATAGCCGTGCCGCCCTTCCGAAGTCCCGAAGTCACAAAAATAGCTGAAATTGAAGTCCTGAAGCAGCAAAATGTTCCGTAGTCACGAAAGGAGGCAAAGTTGAAGTACTGAAGCCACAATCTCATGTATTATTTTAATATTCTATAGGCCCCTGCCACCAATGTTTTTTTAAAAAATATTCTCTGGGGCCCCAATTTTTTTTTTACTTGTGAGGGGGGCCCTGACACCAATGTTGTTTTTAAAAAGTATTCTCTGGGGCCCCAATTTTTTTTTTACTTGTGAGGGGGGCCCCGACACCAATGTTTTATGTTTTTTTTTTAAAAACTGTTATGGGGGGTCCTGGTGCCACAGTTTTTTTTAACTTATAAGGGGGCCCTGGCCATCAATAGCTTTTTATAACTTGTGTGTGGGGGGGGGTTACTTTTATTAGCGCTGATGTCTGTGTGGTCTTTTAACTTTATTGTGGAGTGGGCGGGATCTGGGGCGGGGTTTGGGGTTAGAGGTAGGCGTGGCCCAGGGGGCCTGAAAATTTTGTTGTACAGGGCCCCATGATTTCTAATGGCGGCCCTGAATATATTGTGTCCCATGTTTCTCAGTATCAGAATACTAGATATCCAGAGCCAAATTCTCAACTTAAAGGAACAGTAACGCTAACATTTTTTAAATAAACACACCTTATATAAAAACCTTGTTGAAAGAATGCTCATACAGTGAAGATTTGAATGTGTGACAGTCACACTGCACTGTTCTAACAGAAAGTTGATTGCTCTGCAGTAGAAGATGGAGATCTAGGTTGTAAGCTCTTTCCTCTTCTTTATTATTGCTGTTATGTGTGGAAATCTGGAAGGGAATGTAGAGAGAATAGAACATTGCTTTTGTATAAAGTAGGGTGGTCAGTTACATCACTTCCAGAAGTGAGTCACTAAGACCCAGAAGTTCAAACACGAAGACACAGAAGTGAGGGATAGCAGTGCACAGAGGAAAGCTGGTTTAACAACATGGTGAGACCTCAGGGACTCCATGAAAAAGAGGCAAAATGACTAATCTTCTTCCTTATTACAGCAATTTTAGCGAAAGTAGCATTTATTTATAGAGTCATTGAGAAAATAGTGGCAGCTATGGATGCAGTGAAATGAGCTAGAATTCACAGCCAGCGCCTTAAGTTAGACATTGACTCAAACCAAACAATCTTTCAAAGTCAACAATAGACAGACTTGCTTGGGTAATGCTTAAAGGCCAGCAACTTGGAGGTTACTTGATTCCGAAGCAACCCCAAGTTGAAAATCTTGACAAAATAAAGAGATACTAAAGAGATAAATTTGTTTATATCAATCATAACATTGTCTTTGAATGCTATTTCAAATTTTCCCATAAAAGTATTTGCCTGCTGCTTCTACATTACCTTTCTTATCTCCATGTTCCTCTAAGAGGGGGCTGCCATATTTGTGCAGCAGTAGTCCATTAGCATTAGAAACTATAACTGACAGTCAGGTTGACAAAACAGACAAAAAAAAAACTCACACACTTTCTATTCATTCTTATGGCATTTTTAAAAGCATATTTTAAAAAAGGGTACTCCATTGATAAAAAGGATTCTAAAAATCCCATAGGAATGAATAGAAAGTGAGTGATTTTTTCTGTAATTAGTTCTAATCTCATATTTTGATAAGTCTGCCACTAAGAGTCAACTACATTTGAACACAGGGGTTCTTATACTGAATTTTGTAATAGCATATACGTTGCGATGACAAATTGTGTTGCAGCTGTAATGACGCTGGAGCTCTCACGACCATCGTGAAACCACCACATGTGGTCAGGACCATCATGCCACGTTGCCCATTTGAACGTATTAGGGTTTATGCTTTGAGGTTATTTGAACTATGAGATACACTTCTTCATGAAGCATTTTCCCAAACATATAAAAATCACATTAATTTTTAAACCATTTAGACTACGCTCTGTAACCTTAACTGGATATTCCATGTACTGCATCCATTTCTCTTTTACTCCAATTACTATACCACTAGCCATTTAAAGGGGGTAGAACTCCTCCAAATCATTGAGATTGCATTTAAAGGAGAAGGAAAGGTTAAAACTAAGTAAGCCTTATCAGAAAGGTCCATCTAAATATACCAGTAAACCCCCAAAGTAATGTTGTTCTGAGTCCTCTGTCAAAAGAAACACTGCATTTCTTTCCTTCTATTGTGTACTCATGGGCTTCTGTATCAGACTTCCTGCCTTCAGCTTAAACCTCATTGCCCTGGGCAAGAGCATGCTCAGTTTGCTCCTCTCCCCCACCCCTCCCTTCTCTACTGTAATCTGAGCCCAGAGCAGGGAGAGACTCAGGCAGGAAGTGATGTCACACCACATTAATACTGCAGCTCCTATCCTAAACAAAGAGTTTCTAGAGCTTTTTACTCAGGTATGGTAAAATATTCTACAGAATAAATATAGCATTCTAGCTTGCACTATTGCAGCTGATCTATTGGCAATAAAATGCCTCCGTAGCTTTCCTTCTCCTTTAAGAGAAATATTGCTTTTGATTTTTGCTATCATAAATGCTTTAAAAAAAATCAACTAATTCTTTAAAAAATTAAGCAAATGAAATTAAAAGATTTGTGGTGTACTATTTGACAAGGATACATTTTGTGAGGTTAAACCAGGGGTAGGCAACCCGCGGCTCCGGAGCCTCATGCGGCTCTACATCCTGCTTGCTGCGGCTCCGTCTTGCGGCTTTGTCTATAACGCGGTAAGCCGCCAGCAGTTGATAGGGCTGTATAGACGTCCCAGGAGTGACAGGCAAGACTGAGCCGCAGCAAGATGATTCATCATGGTCCTTACCGCGGTCACACACTCAAGACAAGAGAGGGAAGATCAGCATGGAGCTTCAGAAACAGAAGTCACATTAAACAGATGAGAACACTAACATTTAATAGGGCTATTCAGTGTTTCATTTATTTCAAATTAGGCCTACACATACACACTGCACTTCTGTTTGTTGTATTCTGTTGTTGTAACAGTTAAAATTAAAAAAAGGTTAAAACTTTTAAAAGTTTATAAGCTGTGTCATGTTATGTGGCTCTAGACAATTTTTCTTTTGCGGAAGAAGGGACAAAATGGCTCTTTTGATAGTAAAGGTTGCTGACCCCTGGGTTAAACTTTGCCTTTAACTGTTAATTATGCATCTGCTGAAATGTATACTTTGCAATTAGATTCATTGCACTATAGCATTTTATTTTATTTTTACACAGAACTATATAAACAAAAAAAGGACACACATATTAAAATGTGCACATAACACTGAATATGTAGCAACCCCTTAAAACACAAAGAACTATTTTATTTAATAATCAGCAGAAAATAGAAAGGCGATACAACTAGAAGTATGCCACACATTGTTCCACTTCATAAAGGCAAACTGTGGGATATTTAGCATTGACATGCTAGAATTTATTCTGCATTGCTACATGACTGTAGCAATGTCAAAACTGGTTATCTTTTGACTGAAGGTTTATTTTATGGCAGATAATAGGTTTAGTAAAATCCTTATCTTGCAAGGATTATCAAAGGATGAAGATTCGGGGAGATAAGTCACCTGGCGACAAATCTCCCCGAACTGCCTTCCTCCGGCTATAATGAAAATCACCGGCGGGAAGGCACTCGGAACTATTTGTTTTCCGAAGTTTCCTCGTTAGGCAACTTCAGGCGACTTTGGAAAAACGAATCATGCTGAGTGCCTTCCCGTCTGCAGTATGGCGAGATTAGTCGCCCCCGAAGACTAATCTTCCCGAATCTGCCTGTGTGCCCTGATCCTTACAATAATATATAAAGTGCAACCAAAGCTAAGCCAGTAGTTTTTTTTAGTATTCCCATTCATCAGTTTTCATATCAAGATATCCAAGGATATTATTTGCAAGCTTCACAGCTTGTTTTCTTGCATCCTTTGTACGGACATCCTGTGTATCAATGGCATCAAGAGCCAGCAATTGTTTAGTGATAAATTCTTCTAGTCTCATATAATTTTTATCAGCTCTCTTCCCGTCAAAGAAGAGGACTTCCTTTTGAAGCTCAGATAAATGTCCAAAGACAGCCCATACAGCTATATAGCATGGAGGCTCTGACACTGTGTGTTCTGGTAAGCTCTGCCTTTTTTCAAGAGCTTCTTTGAGGTCAATGTAGGTAATGACAGCCTGGACCTCAACTACTGCTCTTCTTCTAGCCTCACGAATGCAAGGATTTCTCCCTACACTAACTTCATCCAAGTTCGCTATGATGCCCTGCAACTCTGACTTTGTACCCATATGGATGTCAGACACCCGCTGGTGCACTTCTAGAAGACTGTTCTTTATTAATGCCATTTGTTTACGAAGATCCTCTATTTTTACAATTGTTTGGTTCTGGCCTAAGTCATAAGCACTTCCCAGCTCAGCTTCTTCTAAATCCAGATATTTCAGCAAGCTGTTGATCTCCTTCACCACTTCTTTCCGATACTCCCTTATGTTTGTGTGGCCAGAAACATCCAGAGCATCCAGGTTTGCAATTAAACCAGTAAGAGTGCAAGATAAATGCCTGTATGTTTCATTGTCATTGACGCCTGCTAGAAGAGCAAGGAGACTACATCTGGCTTTGTTCACATCACACATAATTGAGTTAATTTTAGAAACTGTTGGATGTGCCTCAGCAGAGAGAGGGAGGGAAAGTACTTGCTGTTGAGTAGAGCTTTCTAATACTTCTTGAATGGCAAGAACTTTAGTTAAAGTTCGGTACCTAGCTTTTCTTAATGGAATCTTTCCATCGGTTTTTACTTGAGTAAGTCTCTTTAGAATATTCTGAATTCTTTCCTCAAATTCATCTGTTTTCTGACCATCCCCATTATTAAATTGTGTAATGTGCAGTGCGACTAAGCTCTGAGTTTCACTAAAGATCTTCTCAATCTCAAGTCTGCACGGATGAGTCGCATTCTGCTCCAGTTCTTTTAAAACTCTTTCGGTCTCTTCAGTAGCTTTCTTTTGAGCTTGCAGGATGTTTCCTTTTCCTTCTGTGTCAATAGATTCTATTTCAAATAACTGTTTAGTTAGAGCTTTTTCAAGCTTTTTATAAGTTGGGTCACTCTTTAGACCACTAAATGTCACCACTTGTTGCTCAATCTCTTTGACCTTCTTCTGTATTTCTTGAAGAGCTGTGACTGAAGCATGTTGGTTACCCATATCCATACTCATATGACAATTTTCTTAGAAGATACTGGTGCTAAAAAAGGAAATGAAAGTGTAAAGACAACATTCCTAAGATGTGTTTATATAAAAAAAAACAAAAAAACACCATTTTAGGACACAAAACGAGCAATCATTCCAAAACACCAACTTTAAATAAGAGACCTACGCCCCACACACTTCACTTACATAAAACATCAAATTATTCAAGTAAATAAAGTAGAAAAGACTGAAAGAAACTGCAAAACATGTATGAGATCCCTACAGGATATTGAGTTGGAATCTGCAATCTACATGTCAAAAGCAGAAGCATACAGACATAAAGGACAGACAACCCCTTGGAAGGTCATTAAAAATGTTAAATGTAACAGTACTGAAGATTGTTTGCCTTGTGTTGTGCATGTGGTGCATTTAAAAAGCTACCACCGGGAAGTATACCAGCCATGGTGTTTGAATTAGGGATGCACCGAATCCAGGATTCGGCCTTTTTCAGCAGGATTCGGAGGAAATATTCGCGAAACAGTTTTGCAAATTGTGAATTTAAGTTAATGTCAATGCTATTTTCGCACACCACAACCTCGTACACTGGGCACACTCATACAAACGCCCGTCTCATTTGCGCAAATTTATTCACAATCTGAATTCGGAAAAATCTGAAAGACGGCACAGCAGTGCAAAATGTTAGCGCTCAGGAAAAAGCATGGGCAATACATGCTGCATAAGACTAATACCCAGCATGCAATGGGGCTGACATGTATAGAAGTCGGGAGTTAACAGTTTTTGGGCTCTGCACCCGAGTTTACCGTCCCATTCTAGCATGTTCTGGTGACTTTCCTCAATTTTAGACGATTTTGGGGCAAAAATATTCTGGCCACCAAAATGACTAGAGGGTGACCTGTTTTACCAATATTTATTGAAATTGTATATGTATTTGTGCAGGGTCGGATTGGGGGGGGGCTTGGGGCCCTCCAGGGCTACTGCCCCAGGGCCCCCCTCCTGCTCTGAGTGCCACGACCCCCGACAAAGAGGGGTCGTGCAACACCAAGAAGCAGATCTGGGCCGACGGGGCCCACAAGAGCCTGGGTTTGTCCCACCGGCCCAGTCCGACACTGTATCTGTGTCTTATGGGGCACCTCTCTGTAGTTACGCCCCTGGTGAAGGGTGAATTTGTCCCATTTTACTTCCTGGAAAAATTAGCAAAACAGTGAAAGTTTGAAAAAGACGTATTTTCACATATATACATTTTTTTTTAGACTTTTTCACCTGCACATAGTGTGTTATTTTTGGCTACTGTTGAAGTGCCTGTTGATTTTGAACATTAGACCAGGCAACCCAGGCCATGATGATAGGAGGAGCCTGTCCCTTCCTGCCAGCCTTTCATTACTACATCTCCCGGGCTCACTGACCTGCGCGACATTTTCATTCACAGAAATTGGTTTGTGAGACTTTCCAGGCCGAATGCTGCAGCCTCCCTCACACAAGCTCCAAGTGTGCGCGTCTTCCTGTCAGCAGCTGCTTGTACGACGCCCGCCAACAAGATGGAAGCGTCAGACTCTGGGATATTCGCGTACTTTCTGTGCGCGCGAAATAACGCCCGCCCCTCCGAGCAAGGGATCGAATTCCACAATAAACGTCATATTGAAATCGCGTGTTCAGAGCGATAATGCCGAACTGTGCGCTTGTAAAGTGCAGCTCGAGTTCTCTGTACATTCACTCACCTCATACTTGAGCGCCGCCCGCCATATATAGTTACTCCTCCTCGCCCTCTCCTACAAGCACCCGAGGGGCAACCTAAACCCCAGCGCGGGGAAACAATGAGAATAGAAAATTATGTAATTATAAACCGCAACGGCCTGCAAACTCCGCCTCGCCTGTTACCATAGCGACGCTGGATGTGACGTTCTGCCGTAAATGTGCGCGTCGTGCTACCTGCCAACTTTTCCAGTCAAATTGGGCTACTAATTTAAAGCCCAGGCGGGTTTTGAAAGTATAAAACAGCCAAGGTACAGATTTGGGCCTTTGGCTGGTTTGAACTTTGGAAACTAGCCAAAGTTTTTTCTTGCCCTCATGTGTCTCCCAATGCATGCTGGGTAATGTAGTTTTTTTTTAACAATTTGCCAAATGCAAAGTTTAATGTAAGACTACAATACCCAGCATGCAATGGGACTGACTTGTGTTGAAGTCAGGAGTTACCAGATTTTTGCCTGTGTACTCGGCCCAGACTGAGAATTAAAATAGGCCCCTGGCATTTCAAGTACACAGAGGCCCAATCAGCCCCCACCAGCCCATTAAATACTGACTTTCTATGGCAGATTATAGCAGCCCCTCTGACATTTGCCACTGCCGGAACCCACAGCCAGTCTGGGCCTGCTCTTAAACATTCTTGCATTTTCCAGTGACGTTCCTCAATGTCACAAAATTTTAAGGCAAAAATCTGCTGGCAACCAAAATATCTAGAGGTCAGGGCTGCTCCTGCCATGAGTCAAGGTGAGAACCTTGCCTCAGGAGGCATAGAGCGGCCAGTTACCTGGGGCGGCAAAAAGCTTCCTCTGGTAACTTTGAGAGCAGAATTTCCATTTTTTAATACAGAAATTCAACTCCATACCTCCCAACATTTTGGAAGTAAAAAGAGGGACAAAAAATTTTTTTCCGCATGTAGCGCAGCAATTTTTTGACCACACCCTTTCCGTGGCCACACCCCCTAATTACCATGTTTGTTTTACAAAATTTGGCAAGTTATGAAAGTTTGAAAATATTTCTCCTTATCTAAACTGTGTTTTTGTGTCTCAAAATTGTTACAAAGTATCTTATTTGCACCTGTTAGCTGTTCTGGGTTCTCTGCTAAAAGCCAATTAAGTGAGAAACTTTGTTTCTTTTTCTGGCTGTTCAGTGCAGAGAAAAGAGGGACTTTCCAGTACAAATGAGGGACTGCGGGTTGAGCTGTCAAAAGAGGGACTGTCCCTCCGAAAAAGGGACAGTTGGGAGGTATGCAACTCTGCTAGTGCAGAAAGCGCTATAACGGTCACTGCACTAGCGATGCGGCCCTCCGGGACCAGGGGTGATCCGCCAATGAAGCTTGCCTCTGGCGGCAGTGCCAGATACGTTTCCAGGGGCGGCAAAAAGCCGCTCCTGTTACTTTTAAGAGCTGAATTTCCGGTTTTGTAACTGGAAATTTGGCTTTACTAGTGCGAGAGACAGTTAAAGAGCGGCCTCAGATGGCTTCTTTATCAGAATCGGCGCTGCCCGAGACCCTCTCAGAATCTAAAAGTTGAAAACGCGGAGCGGGAGGGGGTCGGCATCAGCTTCTGAAGCGCCTCTGCTAGAGGTTGACCTGTTATACCAATATTTATTGAAATTGTATATGTATTAAAGGCCTTATATTACCTGTATATTACCTGTAGTTACGTCCCTGGTGATGGGCGAATCTGTCCCATTTTGCTTCATGAGAAAATCTGTGAAACAATGAAAATTTTAAAAAGGTGTATTTTAACATAAACTTATTTATTTTTTAGAATTTTTTTCACTGCACATATTGTGCTATTTTTGGGGCTACTGTTGAAGTGTCTCTTGGCTAGTTTTGGGCTGGTTTTGTAGCTGACTTTAGCTGGTTTTGAAAATTATACCTGGCAACCCTGGCAGCCATTGTGGTTGGGGAATATGGCTGCCTGTACTATTAGTGTGGCAGTCTTCCATCCCTCGCCACTTAGGTTTCTACTGTAGAGGCACGAGCACTCTGAGGCAGCACAATCCGGTGAAGGTGAAGCTGAATAATGTATTTCCTGCCAGTCATAAACCTGCTTGTATTCCACCGCCGTTACTTGATACGGCAGAGCAATAGCTGCTATTACACATATCTTGCTTATTAATACTTATTATATCGTGTTTGGAAATGCCTTGCGTTGTGTCAGCCACTCGCACACCCTGGCCTACAGCTCGATGCCTGGTGCCCGGTGATGGAGGGGTCGGCACCCTCCGAAATGTACAATTGAACAGGAATCACTGGCACTGAAAGGCAGGTGCAAGCAGGGCCAAGCCCTTGCGTGTTTATTCAGCAGAAAAATGCAAATGCATTGTGTCAGACCCGTGGCTTCCCCTTTGACGACCACAGGCTGGATGTCCTGAGACGAGGCAGCACGAAATTATATCGCAGTGCTTTACCTACAAGGACAAACTGGATGATACAATTAGGCGTCTACAACTTTATTATCCTGCTGCTGCTGCGGAGAAAAAGTTATGAAACAGAAGTGCCCTCATAAACCCTAGTGACCTGTCTGTTAGGGCTTTTACACAGGTGCATTTTTATGACGCGCGTTAAAACGCAGGGTTGAAAAAACGCATTCACTAATTGATTCCATTATACTCTGCCAGGCTGCCCTCATGTCCTCGTGTTTTACTCCGTTTACGTTTGAGTGCGTTTGTTTAGATGCAGCATGCTGCATTTTCTTGCGATTGAAAAACTTTCAGCTATCAATAGAATAGAGGGTTGTGTTAGGAACAGAAAAAAACAAATTTAGCTGCAGCAAAAACAAATTGTTTAAACGCAATACATATACTTTTTGCGGATAGGGCAGGGTATGGCACACGCAGTGAGCATAGGGCAGACAGAATGTGGCACACACAGGGAGTATAGGACAGGCAGAGCAGGGCACACACAGGGAGCATAAGGAAGGCAGGGTATGGCACACACAGAGAGCATAGGGAAGGCAGAGTATGGCACATGCAGGGAGCATAGGGCAGGTAGAGTATGGCACACACAGGGAGCATAAGGAAGGCAGAGTATGGCACTTACAGAGAGCATAGGGCAGGTAGAGTATGGCACACACAGGGAGCATAGAGCAGACAGAGTATGGCACTTACAGAGAGCATAGGGCAGGTAGAGTATGGCACACACACAGGGAGTATAGGACAGGCAGAGCAGGGCGCATAGGGCAGGCAGAGTATGGCACACACAGGGAGCATAGGGCAGGCAGAGTATGGCACACACAGGGAGCATAGGGCAGACAGAGTATGGCACACACAGAGAGCATAGGGAAGGCAGAGTATGGCACATGCAGGGAGCATAGGGCAGGTAGAGTATGGCACACAGAGAGCATAGGCTGGGCAGAGTATGGCACACACAGGGAGCATAAGGCAGGCAGAGTATGGCACACAAAGGGAGCATAGGGAAGGCAGAACAGAGCAGGAGACAGGGACACCTATCAGGACCACTCTAAGACACACTACATACAATGACACGGTGCTGGTGCCCCTTCATAAGAGGTTTAAACAATGAAAACCAATTGCAAGTACTCAGAATATCGCTCTCTACATTATACCGAGAGTTAAGAGACCAGGCTTCCTCCCCTTCAAATGTGTTGCATTAAATGCAATTTATATGCATTTTTCTCTATAGTATATAGGGTGTCAACATCTCGAAATACACTGTCCAATTTAGATCATTGGGCTGCATGAGATTTGGAGGTTATTGTGCTGCGGCTACTCTAATTTAAATGATTACATAATAAAATAATGGTTTATGAAACCCTCTTATAACAATAGATTAAAGCGATACTGACACATTCCTATAAAAATCATAGGAACGTGTCAGTATAAAGTATGTGCTGGACCCGGAATATTTTCCCTCAAAGTCACCCTCCAGCCCCGCGCACCTGCACTGACCCGACCGTCCGACACTGTTGAAAGACCTGTGCAGTTTCAATGACGATGGGCTGGGGGCGGCGCAAACCTTCCATAGGCTAATTACGAATCAAAACAGGACTTCAGCCTATGGAAGGATCACCCTGCCCCAACAAGGAAGATTCGTTAGTAGTGTAAGTGGTCGGATGTGAAAGGTGAGCAGAGCTGGGGGGTGGCTTTGAGGCGAAATTTTCTGGGTGCGGCACATATTTCATACTGACACATTCCTATTTTTATTAATGTTAAAGTTGAATGTAAGACACAAAGCTGATACAAAGTGATACTGCCCTACTGACCCAACACAAAGGGCGTAGACTCAATAACAGCAGTGCCGGCAAGTCTCACCTAAACGTTGGCAACCCCAAGTTTCAATACCTTTCCTTTAAAATTGTCTTTGCTTTAGAAACACAACTTTGGTTTATATAAACAAGCTGCTGTGTAGCCAAGGGGGCAGCCATTCAAGCACAGGCTATAAAGTAGATAACAGATAAGTTCTGAAGAATCCTGTTTTATACTACAGCGCTTATCCGTTATCTGCTGTGTATCCTGTGCCTTTTCAGCTTTGCATGGCTGTCCCCATGGCTACACAGTAGCTTGTTTATATAAACCATAGTTTTGTTTCTGAAGCAAATACACCAGTTTTCCCAGTACAAGGCAACAGTATATTATATTGTCAATCCTTTACGACAATTACATTTTTTGTTATTACTGTTTCTTTTAAAAAAAAAACTGCAAAAAGGTAGTAATGGATAATAAATTTTGCGGGTTATACTTTCGGCACAAACTATTATCTTCGTAGATCACCTGACCAGAAATACTACAAGTCTAACTGTAACAGGAAGAAGTGTTGAAGCAAAATTCATAACTCTCTGTTAATTGGCTCATGTGACCTAAGAAGTATGGTTTGTTTATGTGCACAGTGAATGGTACGATCCCAGGGGCCGGCCCTTATTTTTTAAAATGGCAATTTTCTATTTATGATTACCCAATGGCACAGACTACTAGAAACATATATTATTATGAAAAAAATGGTTTATTTACATGAAGCAGTGTTTTATATATGAGCTGTTTTATGCAATATATTTTTATAGAAACCTATGCAACCTTTTTTTTTTTATAATCCACCTATAGTCTATTGGTGTCTTTTCTCACTGAAACAAGGCAAAATATTTTGCTCATCCCTACCTGCTGCATCATCATGTTTGGTGTAATATAAGCCAAGACAACTAACTGATTTGACATACTTTGATAAAAATGCTTTATTTATTCTAAGGGGGTATTTACTCGACTTTTTTCAAAACCAGCCCAAAACCCTTGAAGATCATGAAGGTAAAAAAAACAAAAACTTCTTCAAATTGTTAAAGGGACATCTGCCATTAACTTTTACATGATTTTTTTCAGGATTTAGCTGGAGTATTTTGGAGTTTTTAGCAGCTTTGAAACACAGTAAATATTGAAAAATTTGAGTTTTGACTTGTGTAGAAGTCAGGAGTTACCAGATTTTGGGCTCTGTACCCTAGTCTCCAGTCCCTTTTAAGCATTCTCGCATTTTCCAGTGACTTTCCTCAATTTCAGACAATTTTGGGACAAAAAAACAGCTGGTTACCAAAATACAGTGGCATAACTACCGGGGGAGCAGGACCTGCACCCCCTCAGGGCCCCCCGGCAGCTCGCGAGACACTTATTCCAGCCAGTTCCGGGCGTACGGAGGGGGGCGGGGGGCCCGGCTGCGCGTCCTGCGCCAGGGCCCGCCCCCTCTTGTTACGTTGCTGCCAAAATATCTAGAGGTTGTCCTGTTATTAGGGTTGCCACCTTCCCACATGACGGAGACCGGACAGGCAGCGATGTCAGTGGGCGGGTCATGATGTAGATGGTCGTGGTTGTATCATCAAGGGGTGGGGCTATGATGCAGTGATTGTCCAATCGCCATGTCAAACAAGGGAATCCTGCCCGGTTTTCCTTATTTGGAAAACCAAGCAGGATGTTTTGACCAGGGCAGACCTTAAAAATACCAGGCTGTCAGGGTAAAACCAGACAGGTGGCAACCCTACCTGTTATACCAATATTTATTGAAATTGTATATGTATTAGGGCTTTATGGGGCCCCTATACCTTCCGGGCCCCCCTCTGTCGTTACGCCCCCTGGCGATGGACAAATCTGTTCCATTTTACTTCATGGGAAAATTTGTGTACTTTTACATAAATTAATTTATTTTTTAGAATTTGTTTCACTGCACAAATTGTGCTATTTTTTGGGCTACTGTTGAAGCAGTGCCGGGCCAAGTCGGCCAGGCGCCCCAGGCAACCTGGCCAACTACGTGGCCCCCCTGCTGTATTGAAGAGCGCATGCGCCAATGACACGCGAACCCATACCTCCCAACATTTTGGAAGTAAAAAGAGGGACAAAAAAATTTTTTCCGCACGTAGCGCAGCAATTTTTTTGATCACACCCCTTTCTGTTGCCACACCCCCTAATTACCATGATTGTTTTACAAAATTTGGCAGGTTATGAAAGTTTGAAAATATTTTTTTTGTGTCTCAAAATTGTTACAAAGTATCTTATTTGCACCTGTTACCTGTTCTGGGCTCTCTGCTAAAAGCCAATTAAGTGAGAAACTTTGTTTCTTTTTCTCGCTGTTCAATGCAGAGAAAAGAGGGACTTTCCAGTACAAATGAGGGACTGCGGGTTGAGCTGTCAAAAGAGGGACTGTCCCTCCTAAAAAGGGACAGTTGGGAGGTATGGAACGTACACAGAGGACGCGCACACTCGGAAACGGCGAACTGCTGCCACAGCTTCTGGAACTAGGGGTAGGCGTCAGAAGAGGTACGTGGGTGGCGCCCCTCCACCTTTGCGCCCTAGGCACGTGCCTCTTCTGCCTACCCCTAGTTCCGGCCCTGTGTTGAATTGTCTCTTGGCTAGTTTTGGGCTGGTTTTGTAGCTGACTTTGGCTGGTTTTGAAAATTAGACCTAGCAACCCTGGAGTAATAGCAGAGATGCCGGTATATCTCATTTGTCAACCCTTTTCCGCTATTGTTCCCTGGCAGCAGATTTAGGGGAGCTCAGTTGACCAGAAAAATCTGACAGTCGCTAATACTCCTCTGCGCGCTCCACCTACAAGACCTGACGCATTACATCATGGCTCGGCGCAGTGCATTGTGGACGGGGAGGGGAGAACGCCATTTTCATTGGGGCGCAGACAGAAGCGGATACCGGGCACCGACAGCAGGAGAAGGAGAATGAGCGCTGGATCCCCGGCTGTTCGCTAGGAAGGGTCTGGGATTCCCGGCCTGCGTCACGTGACTGCTGGGTGCGGCTTCCCGACATCCTCTCGATTCCATCATTATCTCTGTGAGGGCAGCTGCGGGCGGCACTGACAGGAACCACAGAACGGTATGGGGACGGATTTAACTGCTGTACAGGCTTCAGACTTGTGTCTGCTTTATGGGCAGGAGGCAGGGAGAGGGCATGCTGTGGTATTATGGATGCTGGGCATGGAGGGAGTCGGCACTGTGTTTGGTGCAGTCACTGGGCTCCCTCTGATTGGACGAGCGCCTTGTAGGAAATACAGAGATTTTGTCTCAGTGAGTGATGCTTCTGTCAGCTTATTATGGGGCTGATCCCAGGTAAGAACCACGTTCCTTCCTACCTAGCAAAGACTAGGAAGCAGGAGAGGCTGGAGCATGCGTGTAAACAACATGGCAGCTGCTCATAATATTTTATATCATCATTCCTCCACCCCTGCTCAGGCTCCTAGCAACTGGGCACATCTCTGATATTTCTGTATCACTTCTAACCCTTTGCCGCTCCAGGCTTGTTGTTTATTTAAAGGCTATTTCTATAGACGTTAAGCAAGATACTTAAAGGGGAACTATAGCGAAAATGAAAATGTAATACATACTTCCTCATACTGAAGTAAGAAACTTTCTAAATACAATCAATTAAAAATTCTGCCTTGTTTTTGAAATAATCAAGTTTATCTTCACTATTCCTCTCTCGGCATCTGTTTCTCCTCATTCTCCATTCATTCAGGAGATGGGTGTCAGATGAATGATCCAATATATCTTATAGGGGGTCTTCCTTTAATAGCAGTTGTATTAAAGGAGAACTAAACCCCCGTTAATCAAAAATCCCCTTTTGCTTCCATCCATTGGCCCCCTCACTGCATTCTCCTTCCTTAGTAACTCAGTGGAAAAAGTGTCCCTGTCATGTACCTTGGCATATTCATACAGAGTAGCGCAGCGGAGCTCTCAGGTACCATCTTCTGTATCTTCTGGTTCCTCGCGGAAGTGAGCGCCGGCACTGAGCTTTTTCGCGCATGCGCAGTTGGGACCATTCTGGTATTCGTGCCTACTGATCATGCGTGGAAAGCTCTGGAGATTGCTGAAGGAAAAGAAGAGTATCCGAAGATACAGAAGATGGTGCCGAAGAGCTCCGCTGCGCTACTCTGCATGACAGGGTACATGACAGGGATACTTTTTCCACTGAGTTACTAAGGAGGGAGAAAGCATTGAGGGGGCCAATGGACGGATGGGGATTTTTGATTAATCGGGGTCTTAGTTCTCCTTTAGAGCTCACTCAAATAACTGATTCCAGTACAAACAAAATCTAACAAAATAGCTGCCTTTTGCACAAATTCTGCATGTAGAGAGACAGGATTTCTGGTGAGTTTAATAGAGTGAGCTCTAATACATCTTCTAGGAAAAAGGAAGCCCCCCTTATAAGATATATTGGAACTAACTGTCAATGAATATCTGACACCCAACTGCTGCATGAAGACAAAATGAAGAGAAACAGATGCTGAGAGAGGAACAGGGAAGATAAACTTGATTATTTCAGAAACGGTACAGAAATATTGATTGTTTGTATTTAGAAAGTTTCTTCTAATATTACAAAGGGGATAGTTCCCCTTTAAGTAGCAGTTCGTATGAAGGGAAGAACCTCTAGTTACTTGATTATAAAAGCAAATTAAAGATTTACAGTAATTAAATAAGCTTGAAACTACATTAAAATGAACGACCATGTGATTTCTGGGATCAAAAGTTGTACTGCAATCCCTTCTGACTCAAAATCTGGTCAGAGCTGATGGCACCATGTGAATCAATCCATTAGATTTACCTAGCCCCTGATTTACCTAGCCCCTGATTTACCTAGCCCCTGATTTACCTAGCCCCTGATTTACCTAGCCCCTGATTTACCTAGCCCCTGATTTACCTAGCGCTTGATTTACATAACCAGACTTGAATTGCCACCCAGCCCGCATATGGCATAAAAAGAACAGAACAAGACACCCTAATTGATGGGAAATCGATAATTGATAGACATGACTCTGTTTCGTTTGCACAGATTTTTCAGACTTAAAGAGCAAAGGGTATGTGTGCTGAGTTTGGTGACATCAATATGCATATGTGTTTCTTTTTGATTATTGTAGAGAAGGGGCTTGTAGAATAGATAATCTAGCCAAACATATTTAAATAGGGAGCAGAACAAAATAATTTTATACTGCTACTGAGGTTTATGTGATTTGTGCAGATCAATACCAATGTCAAGGGGTTGATGGTTTTGCAGTGTGTATCAATGTCCTGCTCTGCATATATAGATGCGTGATACATTAATCAATATGGTAATGAAACAACTTTATCTATGTTATTCAGTGAGATGTGCTGTGCTTGAGAGTTTGTATCCTCCTTGGGAATTTAGCCGTGTCAGTGCAATCATTCAATAAAGCTGCTTTGCTTTATTTTCCTGCATTCATTCAGAGCAGTTAGTAGGAACACTGTACAGCTTAAAGCTAGCATAAAACATCTATTATGCATTTTGGAAAGTCAGAATGATCCCTTGGTCGTTTATGTTTTGTGTTTGCAAAATCTGTCTGGATTTTATATCATTCTATATATAATACTCATCATCACAAGTTACACTTTCACCATTGTAGCTGCTTGGTTAAGCTTAGTTGTAATTACGGTGTAAGATTTTGCAGCATAATATTGATGTAACAGTTCAAAATATTCAGTTAGCTTTGCTAGAGAAAGAAAATCGATGTAGCCAAGCTTCATTGCAGAGACTCTTTGTGCCAGTGAATGTGGGCATGTTCCTTAGCCATCTGACACACCCTGCCAGTCCTCAGACTAGAATGCATCAGGACCCGTACTTCTCCTTTGTTACACACTAGAATGGTTTTGAAAGCAGTCTTGCCTATTTCTAGGTGTCCCTTCTATGTACTGTGTGTTCCAGCACTGCTTATAATGTAATTATTGTGGCAAACTGGTAAAAGCATGGTTATTGCTGCTGCTCCTCAGCAACACACAAGCACATAGATATTATATATATATATATATATATATATATATATATATATATATATATATATATATATATATATATATATATATATATACATATACATATACATATACATATACATATACATATACATATACATATATATATTAGGAGCAATTGAAAAGCTTCCTGCCTCCACTGCAAGATTTTTAAAGGTTAACTATCGGGAAAATGAAAATTGAATATAAGCTTCATCATACTGAAATAAGAAGTTTTCTAAATACAATCAATTAAAAATTGACAGTTAGATCCAATATATCTTATAGGGGGGCTCCTTTTGCCTAGAACAGTGATCCGCAACCAGTAGCTCATGAGTAACATGTTGCTCTCCAACCCCTTGAATGTTTCTCTCGGGGTCCTCAAAGCAGGTGATTATTTTTGAATTTCCGAGCTTGAAAGCAAGTTTTAATGCCAAGTAAAGCTTCTTGTAGGCTGCCAGTCCACATAGGGGCTACAAAATAGCCAATCACAGCCCTTATTTGTCACCCCAAAGGACTTTTTTCATGCTTGTGTTGCTCCCCAAATCTATTTACATTTGAATGTGGCTCACAGGAAAAAAAGGTTGGGGACCACCAGCCTAGAAGATGTATTAGAGCTCACTCCATTAAAATCACCAGACATCATGTCTCTCTACATGCAGAATTTGTGCAAAAGTCTGTTACCTTGTTAGATTTTGTTTGTACTGGAATCAGTCACCTGCTAGGAAAGGAAGCCCCCCCCCCTATAAGATATATTGGATCTAACTGTCAATAAATATCTGACACCCCACTCTTGCATGAAGACAGAATGAAGAGAAACAGATTCTGGTGAAAATAAACTTGATTATTTCAGAAATGATGCAGAATATTTAATTGATTGTATTTAGAAAGTTTCTGATTTCAGTATGATGAAGCTTATATTACATTTTCTTGATAGTTCCCTTTTAAGATCAACAAAAGCAAGGTCTCCTGGCTCTTTCAGGTCTGCAAAAAAGCACTGTAGTCATTACCACTGTTTTATATCAGAAAACCTAATCACCTAATATGAATTTGGAATATGCTTCATAATCACAATTTTCGGAGTGCAGCAAATTGGGCTCCTTTTGCCTAGAACAGTGATCCGCAACCATTGGCAAATGTTCCTTTCAGAGATCTTAGTATCCAGAAATAAGTCTGTTTATTGACTAGTGAGCTCCCATGGGCTACTTCTTATTCATGCTTGAGAAACGCTGCAGTGCAATCCCATTGTGTATATAAAGAAAGATGTCCCACCCTTTAAAGAGCATACTTTTTGATTCCAACAATGTAGATTTCACAGGGAATGTCTTGTAGTATATTTTGTCTTTAAGTGGCAGATCTTATGACATCTTTATCATCTGGCATCTAAAAATAAGTAAATAAAACTTATATTAAAAGGCTGTAATTCACTGAATCCTTTTGGGACTGCAAATCCCAGCCAGTGTTTGGCATGCAATTGATATGCAGTGTCGCTAGACACACTTAGCTGAAAAGCCAGTCCAACGAATGCAACAGGTGTAATTCCCAATGTCATCAAACAGAATGCAGCAAGGTTACATCTAGCACAAACCCGTTTTAATCAGATATGTGTGTGTGTTTGTATAAAAGCTTTCAGGTCCCACAAAAACCTATGCTACAAAATGCTGATGTGCACTAGAATATTGTCTTAAAGGGGTTGTCCATCTTTGAGATAACTTTTAGTATAATGCGAAGAGTGATATTCTGAGACAATTTGCAATTGGTTTTAATTTTTTATTATTTAAGATTTTTGAGTTATTTAGCTTTTTATTCAGCAGTTCTTCAGTTTCAGCAATCTGGTTGCTAGGGTCCAACTTACCCTAACAACCATGCATTGATTTGAATAAGAGACTGGAATATGAATAGAAAGATGAGTAATAAAAATTGGCAATAGCAATACATTTGTAGCCTTACAGGGCATTTGCTTTTTAAAAGGGGTCAGCGATGCCCATTTGAAAGCTGCAAAGAGTGAAGAGAAAAAGGTGAATTACTATAAAACTATGAAAAATAAATGATGCAAGCCAATTGAAAAGTGTCTTAGAATTGGCCGTTCTATAACATACTAAAAGTCACCTTAAAGATGAACCGCCCCTTTAACTAGGGCACTGAGAAATTAAGTCAAATTATTTACAATAGAATCTCCATTTTACATCTTTCAGGGGACCAGAAAAATGGTGTAAAATCAGGGAAACTTATTGTGTATAATATAGGTGGAACCACAAAAAAAGGATGTAAAATGAGAGAACACTTAAAATCAGGGGTTGTAAAATTGAGGTTTCACTGTAATTGTAAAAATAAAGGTTTTTTTTAATCTAAAGGTTCTGGTTGACAAGAATGTGGGATAATCTGTTTAGAAGTAATGAGTCATAGTACTCCATTAACTTCATTTCCAGTTTTGAGCAATAATTAATTATATATTTGTATGTGGTGTATGTGTAAAAAAAAAAAATATATATATTTATAACAAATACAAGAGTCCTCTGCACTCAACCCATTATCAATATATTTAAGACAGAGACATTATGTGCTACTGAAAAATGCCTTACCCTTTAAACAAAACAGGGATTGTTTGTCCATATATTGCAATATATTTAAGCTGGCCAACTACGTCACAGTCATCCCATATCTGGCCAGTCTTAAATATATTGATAATGGGTTGAGTGCAGAGGACTCTTGTGTTTGACTATATGTATTTTGTGGTCACAGCCTCATTGCACCCCCGCCTAATGGTTTTAAAAAATAGTGGTGAGCACAACTTTCCCTTGTTGCCTTTAGTAGCATTTAATAAACCACCTGCCCCAATCCCCTCTGACTAGTGATTTGCAGGCTGACCCGGGTGAGTGCAAGCTTCTAGTGCTACTGCACATGCCATGTCCTACCCTTCCTCATTTGCTTACTATGAATCTTATTACCAGCCAAGATGATTAATGCTATGAAACTGAATTAGGAAAAGCCAGAGAATCTGAACCATCACACCATCCTGACTCTTCCTGAAACAATATCCCCTTTAGCTGGGGAAAAAGATATATCTTTGAAATGGTCAATTTTTGTTATATGGTCCCTATTTCCAATGAGCAATGGCCCTAGGCCCTATTTTATTTTTGTTCATTGCTGACTAACAAACCATTATTGGCTAACTATTAAACTGTAATTAAACTATGTAGCAGCAATTTTAAAATATCTGGTCTGCTGAACAGAATTTTGAAAGGAAACAGCTGAAACATTGCTACCGGAAACTAAAGGGCAATGAACATGCTGACGAAATAAAATGTTATACAGACGTTCCTACCATTTTTGTTTAATTGCTGGTTTCACTTCCGCATTGTACCAAGATAGTAGCTATACAGGGCTTTGTATTGTGCAGTGCTAGGGCTAGTAATTCTGTGCTATAGAAATGTAATTCCAGTTTTAGACCTTTAGCACCCCAAAACTGACTGCTGTATTTCTTTTTAATCCCTTTTCACTATACAAATATGGGGTCCGTTATCTAGAAAGTTCAGAATTATGGAATGGATGTCTCTCATAGACTCCGTTATAAACAAATAATTCAAATTTTTAAAAATGATTTCCTTTTTCTCTGTAATAATAAAACAGTAGCCTGTACTTGATCCAAACTAAGATATAATTAATCCTTATTGGAAGCAAAACCAGACTATTGGTTTTATTTAATGTTTACATGATTTTCTAGTAGACTCAAATTACGGAAAGATCTGTTATCCGGAAAACCCCAGGTCCCGAGCATTCTTGATAGCAGGTCCCATACCTGTACATAGTACAATCTGTGATGCTGACAAGTATCAGAGACGTTGATTCTACTTTTTAAAGGGATACTGTCATGGGAATTTTTTTTTTTTCAAAATGAATCAGTTAATAGTGTTTCTCCAGCAGAATTCTGCACTGAAATCCATTTCTCAAAAGCGCAAACAGATTTTTTCATATTCAATTTTGAAATCTGACATGAGGCTAGACATTGTCAATTTCCCAGCTGCACCCAGTCATGTGACTTGTGCCTGCACTTTAGGAGAGAAATGCTTTCTGGCAGGCTGCTGTTTTTCCTTCTCAATGTAACTGAATGTGTCTCAGTGAGACATGGGTTTTTACTATTGAGCGTTGTTCTTAGATCTACCAGGCAGCTGTTATCTTGTGTTAGGGGGCTGCCATCTGGTTACCTTCCCATTGTTCTTTTGTTTGCCTGCTGGGGGGAAAAAGGAAGAGGGGTGATATCAGTCTAACTTGCAGTACATCAGTAAAGAGTGATTGAAGTTTATCAGAGCACAAGTCACATGACTTGGGGCAGCTGGGAAACTGACAATATGTCTAGCCCCATGTCAGATTTCAAAATTGAATATAAAAAATCTGTTTGCTCTTTTGAGAAATGGATTTCAGTGCAGAATTCTGATGGAGCAGCACTATTAACGGATTCATTTTGAAAAAAAAAAAAAAAAAAAATTCCCATGACAGTATCCCTTTAAGGTTATTGCTTGTGCTGTAGGAATTGTATTGTGATCAACAAAAGGCTTAAAAAATGTTAGTCATCTTGTCTTCAACATTACATTCAGTTGTCTAAAAATACTTTTTATCCTATATAGATGTTTCCAGCTTCAGAATAAAAGCTGCAGATATAATAACAGATCTAGTGATTAAATCATTATATCTTTAACTCTTGAGCTTATAAATAATAGAACAGGATATGCTATTTTTGCTGCTGTGATTTTCATTTCAGCTGGAAATCCATTGTCCCATCATCCTGCTGCGTTATTGTTTTCTAAGGCTTACGTCACAATCACATGTTATTTCTTCAGGAAAATCACTTATTACTTTGGGCAACGTTAGCTTAGGAGCTGGATGGCTAGAAATACACAATATTTCATTGATCACTTGGCCATGGATGCAGAATAGAGGTCACCCAATGACCAGACTGATTTGAACCTCATGCTGCAGACACTTGTCTCTGGTTATTTTGTCAAGGAACTGGTATGTTAGTTTACCAAGACATGAACTCAAGGTGTAGCTTCAGGTATAACTGTTATTGAGAGTTTTATTGTACTAAAATTATATTCATTTTGTAGACGCTTTTTTTTAGGCAACCACAAGCTGTCAACTTGGCTCAGTCATGCCTGATAGTGAATATGGTCTAATCCAAAAATTAGAGAATTGATGCAGTTTACCAATTACAATTATTGATTTGTCCCATGGTTTATTCTGTGCTGATATCCCAATGAAGTCAATCCATAAATAAATTTGTTTTATAGGACAAATCCAAGGCAGTAGACTTTGAATGCAATTTAGTTTATTGAAGGAGTGAGTACACACTACATGTTTCGGGCTAGGCCCTTTATCAAGTGTGTGTACTAGGGTTGCCACCTGTCTGGCTTTGAATCCGACATTTTGCTTTTTCTTGGGGCTGTTCATTTTACATAGTCTGTTTGGGTTTGTGCATTGTGAAACCGAACAAAAGTCTGGCCATTGCCCACCTCAAAAATCACAGCTCTGTCCTTGTATGACATAAACACCCCCCCATGTCATGACCCCGCCCAATACATCATCGGTCTGTTCCCATTATTATTTGTGCAAACCCTAATCTGTGCTGTGACCCATTCGTAGCAGTGCTTTATGTCCTCTATTCTAAAACGTTAGCATTCACATTACTTTACCAGAGTGGAGCGCCCCAGTTCTCTATTAACCCTTTTGGTAAATATGCCCCTAAAAATGCTATAAAAGTAAAAAGAGAGCTATGATATTTCCTTATGCGAACTAAGGCAGTGGTAATTTCACACCTTGATAAATAGTGCCCACTGTTTTACGTAGGTATTAATGGATCTTTCAGAATTACCCATAAGTTCACTGATCAATCAGTGCTTCTGCTGAGAGATTCTGAAAGAATGCACTGCTGCTTTATGAACCTCTTGCTAACTACAGGTATTGGATCTGTTATCCAGAATGCTTGGGACCTGGGGATTCTTTCCATAAATTGGATCTCCATACCTAAATCTGAGCTTTCTGGATAACTAGTTTCCCAATAACGGAACACATACCTGTATTAGATAAGTGGTGTCCAGGCTTAAGCAAAGCAGGGGTCTTATTTGAATGGCTTTATTGTGTCATAATCCATGGAAAATTTAGCTTCATTGTGTTAAAAAGAGAGAACGTATTTATTTTAATATTGGTGTAAAGATCTGATTAATGGAATTGATACAAAATCTGATTATTAAAAGATGTTTGTTGACCATGCTGGACTTTTGTTGGGGGGGATGATTTCACGCCAACTTGCAGTACAGTTGTAAAGAGTGACTGAAGTTTATCAGAGCACAAGTCGCACGACTGGGGGCAGCTGGGAAACTGACAAAATGTCTAGCCACATAACTGTTGCGAAAAAAAAAAAAACACAATTTTTTCCCATGACAGTATCCCTTTAAGGCCTGCTCTAGACAGGAAATACAGGGCTCTATAGTCTGTAGTATGTTATACAAAGTGGTTCTCCCTAGCATGCACATAGCAATGGGTCCAAAGGAATGGCCATGTACTCTTTTCAGACCACCACTTATGATTGCTCTACTGGCTCTGGGTGCAAAGTGTGTGGCATGGTGCAAAACACAAAAAAACCTAATTGTCCTTTGTGCTCAAACACACTAGGGGGCACATTTACCTAGGGTCGAATATCGAGGGTTAATTAACCCTCGATATTCGACCGTCAAAGTAAAATCCTTAGAATATCGAAGTCGAAGGATTATGCGCTATTCCTACGATCGAAGGAATAATCGTTCGATCGAACGATTAAATCCTTCGAATCGAACGATTTGAAGGATTTTAATCCATCGATCGAAGGATATTCCTTCGATCAGGAAATTGCTTGGAAGCCTAAGGGGACCTTCCCCATAGGCTAACATTGGCCTCAGTAGGTTTTAGGTGGCTAACTAGGGGGTCGAAGAATTTTTTAAAGAGACAGTACTTTGACTATCGAATGGTCGAGTAGTCGAACGATTTTTAGTTTGAATCGTTCGATTCAAAGGTCGTAGTCGAAGGTCGAAGAAGCCCATTTGATGGTCGAAGTTCATGCATATTCGACCATTCGAAATTCAAACTTTTTTTCCTCTATTCCTTCACTTGAACTAAGTAAATGGGCCCCTAGCTAATTATAGGGCTCATTTACAAAGCAGTGGACAATGTTTCCATTAGTTTGTAATTACCAGTAATCATAACATTGTGCTTATTTCTTCATTCATACTTTTGCAGAATCAGAGGGATGAGTGTTGGGAAGGTTTAGGCTAGTGCCGCCAGCTTTTCTATGTGTCTGCATCTGGATACATTTTATTAGCCTGGTACAGGCACAAAGAATGGATTTCAGAGTCAGAATTCATACATTTCCCTGGGGAAATCTGCTCTGTGTGCCTGCACCCGGGACAAAGCACTGGATCCACATGCACAGGGAACAGGGAAAGGCTGATGCAGACGTCTAGCATTGGCATTGAACAAGAAACTGGCTGTTTAAAAAAACTCAGTTTAGGTTCTAGATCCCTAGATCCTTTCCCTCTAAAGAGAATCTAAGCTAGTGGTTCCCGCTTTTTGCAGTCTTTTGGGGCAACAAGATTTGTTTAACTTCTCTTTAAAGGGGTTGTTCACCTTTCAAACACTTTTTTTCAAATTCAATTGTTTTCATATTTGGTCACCATAAACCGACTTTTTTTTCAATTGCTTTCCATCTTTTATCTTTTACAGTTCTCCCAAAATGTACGTTTAAAGGGGTGGTTCAATGACTTTCTATTTCTACGTGTGACTGTTTTTCTAATATTGAAGTGTCAAGTGTCATTTTTCACCTTCTGAAGCATCCCTGGGAGGGGGGGGGGTCGCCGACCCTGTAAACTGTTCTAAATGGATACATTTAGTTGATACATTTCTTATGTTTGTCCCTGCTGAGCAGAATCTCTGGGTTTCATTACAGGCAGCTGTTAGACTTGATACAATAGTTGCTAATACTCCAGAGATGCAATGGATCAACTAAATGTTGCAAAATTGTAACAGTTTAGAGTGTGTATTAGAATAACAGCTGCCAGACTGAAACACCAGAGATACGAACATTTTGGAAAAACAGTAAAAAATAATAGAAAGTAACTGAAAAAAGTCTTTATTTCTGGGGAACAATCTAAAAACAATTGAATTGAGAAAAGTGTTTGGTCAACCCCTTTAAAGTTGAATGTCTGTCTCTAGTGTTTCAGTCTGGCAGCTCAGTAATTTTGGAGCAGATTCTGAACGGTTACAATTTGCTACATTTAGTTGTTACAATTAGTTGATACATTCCTTATCAGTATCTGTGGAATATTAGCAACTATTGTATCAATTCTAACAACTGTCTTTAATGAGTCTGCTCATCAGGAACAAACTTAAATGTATGAAATGCATGTCTATAAGTATAACTTTATTTTTCAAGTGCAGTTAAGGAGCCGCAGAGCTGTACAATGCATAAAAGTACAGTATATATAAAAGTATACACGGGGATGACAAACCACACAATAGATATACACAAAGCTCATATCAGTATCAATTTAGAACAGGTAAAGAGCCGGTGATCCCCCCACAGAGCTACTTTAGAAGTTGAAAAATTAAACTTCACACTTAGAGGCACATTTACTTAGCTCGAGTGAAGGATTAGAATGAAAAATACTTTTCATTTCGAAGTTTTTTTTGGCTACTTCTACCATTGAATTGGCTACTTCGACCTTCGAATCGAACGATTTTAACTAAAAATCATTCGACCATTCGATAGTCGAAGTACTGCCACCTAAAACCTACCGAGCACCAATGTTAGCCTATGTGGACCTTCCCCATAGGCTTTCTAAGTAATTTCTGATCGGTTTAATTAACCCTCGATATTCGACCCATAGTAAATGTGCCCCTTAGTGATAGAGTTTAATTTCTGGTGTCAGTATCTCTTTAACAAAAACAAAAACGGTCACAAATAGAAAGTAATTGGAAGAAGGCCTAATTTCTGGTGAACTATCTGAAACCAACTGAACTAGAAAATGTGTTTGAAAGTGAACAACCCCTTAAAAACATGAGTAAGGAATGTTATGGACACAGATAATGTGATTAAATAGGAATATCCATCTATATGCAAGCAAAAGGTCATTTAAGACATTTTTACTTAGGAATACAGTAAATTTCAATACAGCAGCAACTTTAATCACTTTCTACTAACAGCTTTAACATGACTGTGACATAACATGTATTTTCTTCTTTTTTTTTTTTTTTTTTTTTTTTTTTTCAGAATGTATGACAACATGTCCACAATGGTGTACCTTAAGGAAGAAAAGTTGGAGAAACTCACTCAGGATGAGATTATTTCTAAGACCAAGCAAGTCATCCAAGGACTGGATGCATTGAAAAATGAACACAATTCCATTCTACATAGTTTATTGGAAACAATGAAGTGTTTAAAGAAAGATGATGAGAGCAACTTGGTGGAAGAGAAATCCAGCATGATCCGCAAATCTCTGGAAATGTTGGAACTCGGGCTGAGTGAGGCACAGGTAGGGAACAAAAATGTGTGAATCTGGAAGTATTTATAGGTCAGACTAAAAACTTCTTTGTCCTTTATGGGAAATAGAATAACTTGATGCCATATAGGAAGAAGGCAATGGGCAGGACCTGGCTAAATAATTATTAATCCAATGTCCTGAAGAAACTTTTTTTGGGTGTACACTAATCAGTGCTATTATAACAATAGCAGTTGGAAAGAAATGCTGGTGACTTTACTGCCCTTTGTTGTTATAAAGTGAAAAGTTTAGTGAAAGTTTATATGGGAATAATGTACCCCCTTTGTAGAATATTAGAATAATATTGACTATGTAAAGATCATGAAACTGCAAGGTGACTTCTAATAGTAATATAGTAGTAATACATGTCTAATCTATTTTATGACAAGGGGTACAGTTGTGACATTACTGAGCAATGATTATAATTTACAGGATCTTAATGACGCTTGTTTACTGAAAAATATTATTGCATAGCAGGAAACATTTAAAATTAATTTGTGCTAATGCTATTTGCCTGTCACAGGTAATGATGGCTTTGTCAAACCACTTGAATGCAGTTGAGTCCGAGAAGCAGAAGTTGAGAGCACAAGTCCGCCGACTTTGCCAGGAAAACCAGTGGCTGCGTGATGAGTTGGCTAACACCCAGCAGAAGTTGCAGAGGAGTGAACAGTCTGTGGCCCAACTGGAGGAAGAGAAAAAACATTTAGAATTTATGAATCAGCTGAAAAAATATGATGATGATATTTCCCCATCGGTATGTACTTTAACGTCGGCCTTCTCTAATTTTCCATTCCTGCATGTGTTGATTTTATTGTGTGAAGCACAATATGTGTTCTTACATTTAACTTAAAGTGATTTTAGAGTTGTGAATGCATTTTGATTATTTTTAAGCTAAAATGTTTTTTAGCCATGTAAAAAAAAAAGATGTGCATAGCATAGTCTTGTTCTAATACAGATGGAAGCCCCCTGTGTATCCTATCCAAACATAATGTTAGCAGAAAAAATGCTACTGCCTAAAGGCATTCAGGATTATTTTCTATTACCACGGGCAGAAGTGCAAGAGCTCTAAAGGGTTCAAGACTTGCACTTCTGGTTTGGTTGTGCAGCAAATGAAAAAATCCTAGATGAGGTTCAGAGTGCAACATCAGCAGGTGCATACATTTCCTTACCATTTGCCATAGGATAGGCTTTAAGTACAAGGCCCATTTGGGACCTCTGTATGCTCTCACTCTATAGCTGGCATGTCAGGCGCACAAGTTGGGGTGCGGGAGGGGAAGATGTCTAATTGCCTTCCTCCTATCTGCCCCGCATAAATAGAGCGCTACCAAACTCAGGAAGTGCTGTATACATGCAATTCATTGAGGGAACAATGCAGGATGCAAAGTGCAAGAAAAGGAAGCATTGTGCCCATTTTTCTGCTCTTTGCACCCTGCCAATTCATAAATGAGTCCTAGTCTTATTATTAAAGGGGAACTCTGGCTTCCAAACCAAAATTTGATAAAAGAGGCCACATAACACAGAAACCCCTAATATACTCATCACAGTTACCTGTTTCTTCAAAAACTATGAATTAATGAAATCCAGCTGTTTAACAATTCTTCTCTTTCTGCATCATTTTAAATCCTGGCAGGGAAGCATGGACTAAACATTGATGTTACAACTTCTCTACAGCTTACAGACAGCATGCAGGAACTACATAACCCACAATGCATTGCACTGTGATGTTCTGTTCCTTGAAATCACATGTGCAGGGAATTGTGGGGTTTGGAGGATGTAGGCTGAGGACAGATGGCTGTTGATACAAAGTAACAGTAGTCGGCTCAAAAAAGTAGTCCGACAGATCAGCTGGAGAGCTTGGGGCTAGGCTTAGGGGAACTGTTCCAAACCATTAAAAATCTGCATATTTTTTAATTGATGTATATTGCAAAGTTGCTTGAAATTATGTTTACTTTTCAAAAAGCTTGTTATGTTTGTGTGGAGTTCCCCTTTAAATGAAACCTAGTTTATATGAGGGAAAATGTATCCTTTATTAATATGAGTAAATATCGGAAAGATGCACAGTTCTTTACTTCTTTTTCTGGTGTGCTCTTTTCTCTGTAATAATGAGGTTAATGTCGCTTTTATTAGGTGGTCAAAATGCTCCTCTTCCCTTCACATCAGTTTATGGGAAACACTGTGAATGAACCATATGCATGAAGTGACAGACCTCTGCTCAAAAATGCACCCCCCATGTTTTGTAGTACTTTTTCACATTAACAGAAAACCGCAGGTCCCAAATTAGATTCAGATGCCTGATCTTACTGCTGTTTTTTTTTTTAGGATGATAAAGATAGTGACTCCTCCAAGGAACCTCTGGATGATCTGTTCCCAAATGATGATGATGATCAAGGCCAAGGCAGTAAGTGCAGGAAAAGCCATGCATGTCCCCATTGAATTAAGACATTTTGTTCTTCTTTAAGGAAAACTATGCCCCTTGAACAATGTAGGTCTTTATACAAATATATTGCATAAAACAGCTCATATGTAAAACCCTGCTTCATATAAATAAACCATTTTCATAATATACTTTTTTAGAAGTATGTCCCACTGGGTAATTATAAATAGAAAATTACCATTTTAAAAAAATAAGGGCTGCCCTTGGGATCCTAGGATTCACGGTGCACACAAACAAACCATACATGTTAGTTCACATGAGCCAATCGACAGTTCTGTTTTTTGCTTCCAAAGTTCTTCCTGATAGCAGCACACAGACCATAACGAAATGGTGGTTCAAGGGAAGAGATATAAAAAGGGTAATATTTACTTAAATATATATACCAGTTTGATAAGATTCTTTAATATGCCACTTAATTTGATATAAACGACCTGTTGCTTAAGTGTTCATTTTGGGAGTATAGTTTTCCTTTTCCTTTAAGTGTCCTGTTATACATTTTCCCTAAATGTGGCAAGGCCCCTTGCAAGTGAAGGCTCAGGGGAACACCACTTAAGTTTATCATGCCTGTAATCAGAACCAGTTCAGAAGTTCTCTGTGCACATACCTAATATTGCACTGGCTTACTAGGGTCCTGCTAATTCTCTCCAGAAGTGTTCAGAGTAAATAATGAAAACAATAGAGCCAAATACAATTCAACGAGAAAAAAATGATCTTGCTGTTTATCACAGGTAAACTTTATTGAACTCTATAGGAAAAAATTGGGCCTTTAATTAGGAGAAAGGTTCTTCCTCCTCAAATTGAATCTTACCCATACGTTTTTACATAATAAACTGTAAAATAACTTTGATCATGGAATCTGGCCTGGTGTCAGACAATGTTTTCCACCTGAAGATTGCAACTTAAGACAACAGTTATACTGGATTCCAATAGAGAAAAATGCTTACTTGAAAAAGTCACACCATCACAATTCGTAAACTTGTTAAACATTTTTGTTAGTAATGGGATTTTAATTGCCATATTGCAAGGGGCTGAAAATAATTGGAGCTTCTGTTAGTTCCTCGTTAGCTAATGAGCTCCAACCATGTATCTGTATCTCATTGTAACCGTGTGAGAACCAATGCCATCTAAAATATCCCTATGACCGAAGTATTAATGGAAAGAGACCATAAACCTTTTAAGCAAAATTCTGGCATATCTGTGTTTAGGATATAATGTATTTGAATATGGCAGGATTAATTTACCTGCTCTCATTTTCTGCAGTACAACAGCAGCACAGCAGTGCAGCAGCTGCTGCCCAGCAAGGTGGTTATGAAATCCCTGCAAGATTAAGGACTCTACACAATCTGGTTATTCAGTATGCTTCACAGGGAAGGTATGAAGTTGCTGTACCCCTCTGCAAACAAGCTCTTGAAGACCTGGAGAAGACCTCTGGACATGATCACCCAGATGTGGCCACAATGCTTAATATACTGGCTTTGGTCTATAGGTGAGTAGTGTTTTTGCATGCAGTGTAAGTAGCCCTGTCTTATATTGCAGCAGGCTAAAGGGGAAATATAATGTCATGTAATACTTTATTCAGCCCATAGGCCTACTTTAGCTCTGCCCTGAAATAATACAATGCTTGAAATGGTTTTACTTAAGATTTTGTCATGATTTTTATGGTGTAGTTTTTATTTCTAAATTACACGGTTTACATTGCAAATAATTCATTCTACCATATAAAATTTCATTCCTGAACCAGCAAGTGTATTTTTTTTAGTTGTACTATTGGTGTGTAGGCGCATCTCAGGTCATTTTGTCTGGTCATGTGCTTTCAGAAAGAGCCAGCACTTTAGGATGGAACTGCTTTCTGGCAGGCTGTTGTTTCTCCTACTCAATGTAACTGAATGTGTCGCAGTGGGACCTGGATTTTACTATTGAGTGCTGTTCTTAGATCTACCAGGCAGCTATCTGGTTACCTTCTCATTGTTCTTTTGTCAGGCTGCTGGGGGGGGAGGTAATATCCCTCCAACTTGCAGTAAAGAGTGACTGAAGTTTATCAGAACACAAGTCACATGACTGTGGGCAGCTGGGAAATTGACAATGTGTCTAGCCCCATGTCAGATTTCAAAATTAAATATAAAAGAATCTGTTTGCTCTTTTGAGAAATGTATTTCAGTGCAGAATTCTGCCGGAGCAGCACTAATAACTGATGCATTTTGAAAAAAATAAAAATTTTTTACTGCGACAGTATCCCTTTAAATACCCATTCAGTTTATCTTGACAGTGTAATACAAACTAAAGGAAATTCCAGTTTCCTTTTTCCAATGACCCCTGGGGGGGAGGTTGCATTTTTTTATGCATTTAAATTCAATAGCTTACCTGAGCTCATGAAATATGTGTGGTTCTAAACTCTGTTGCAGGGATCAGAATAAGTACAAAGATGCTGCAAACCTATTAAATGATGCCTTGGCTATCCGTGAAAAGACTTTGGGCAAAGACCACCCAGCGGTAAATGGATATTATTTTTTTGTGTTTTCTTTCTGCAATTGTTGTGCTATTTCTTTAAATTATGTCAGCAAAGGTAGTAGATAAAAGTACAGAGGTGTTTGAAAGTTTAGGAACCATTTAAAATGTTCTATATTTTTATATGAATGTGACCTAAAACATGATCTGATTTTCAAACAAGTCCTAAAAGTAGATGAAGAAAACCTAGTTAAAAAAAAATTTAACAAAAATTGTTATATTTGGTCATATATTTATTGAAGAATTTTTATTAAAGATTTAATAACAAATCTATATGTGGCATAAGTAAGTGAATCTGTATTCACTTACTTTTGCTCAGTATTTTTTGTGACCCCCTTGTGCAGCAATAACTGCAACTAGACATTTGCAGTAAATGTTGATCAGTCCCTGCACATCGACTCAGAGGAATTTTAGCCCATTCCTCTATATGGAACAGCATCAAATCTTGGATGTTGGTGGGTTTCCTCACATGACCTGCTTGCTTTATTTCAATTGGATTAAGGTCAGGACATTCACTTTTATTTGGATTAATCTTAGAACATTCACTTTTATTCTTCTTTAACCATTCTTTGGTAGAATGACTTGTGTGTTTTGGATCCGTTGTATTGCTGGATGGCCCACTGTCTCTTAAGATTCCATTCACAAACATCTGTCTTGACATTTTCCTTTGGTATAGTTTAGAATTCATTGTTCCATCAATGATGACAAGCTGTTCAGGCACAGATGCAACAAAACAGGCCCAAACCAGAACACTCCCGCCACCACCATGTTTCACAGATGGTATATGGTTCTTATGCTGGAATGCAGTGTTTTTATTTTTCCAAAAAGTTGTATTTTGGCTTCATCCGTCCACAAAAAATTCTTCCAGTATCCTGGTTTGTCCATATGATCTTTAGCAAACTGTAGACTGTCAACAATATGTTTGGGGAGAACAGTGGCTTTCTCCTTGCTACCCTTCCATACACACCATTGCTGTTCAGTGTTCTCCTGATCGTGGACTCATGAACATAAACATTCGCCAATGTGAGACAGTCCTTAAGTTGCCTGGGTTCCTTTGTAACTTCTTGGACTATTGGATGACTTGCACTTGGAGTAATCTTGAAAGGTCGAACATTTCTAGGTAGGGTAACAACGGTCTTAAGTTTGTACACAATCTGTCTGACTGTTGATTGGTGGAGTCCAAACTTTTTATAGAGATTCTTGTGACCTTTACAGCTTTATGGGCATCAGCAACTTTTTTGTTTTTTGAGATCTTCAGACATCTCTGTTGTTCAAGCCATGATACATGTCCAGAAATGGGTTGTATGTGTGATCAGGCTTTGCTGGATCCCCATTCTTTAAATAAAACAGGGTCTCTCACTCACAACTGATTGTCATCCCATTGACTGAAAAACACCAGATTCCGATTTCACCTTCAAATTATATGATAATCCTAAGGATTCACTTACTTTTGCCACACACATTTGGATCATTTTTGTTTTTAATAAATACATGACTAACTATAATAATTATTGTTTCATTTGTTTAACTAGGTTTTCTTCATCAACTTTTTAGGACTTCACAAACTTTCAAGCACCACTGTATATATTAATGTTCACGCTGGTTACTGATCAACACTACTGAACAGCAGCAGCAGTCCTACTGAGATACCATTCTAAACTGATGGACACAATTTTTTATGTGTCTATTAGTCTTTACCATATGTGATAGGCTCTACTTGCACTTTCCCTCTAGCCATTCTTCTCTTACTACTGCCTGAAACTGTTTTACCATTTATCATCTCCTAACTCACATTTAGCTCATGTATCTTCATTTTCTTTTCTTTCAAAAGAAAAATTAAAAGTAATTTATATGGTGTTACTGAAGAAAAAAGTACTATTGCTCCTGTAGTGTCTTTTTTTTATTTTTTATTCATATAGAAGTAGCGACGCTGCAACTTGGCCTTTACTTATTAAGGGGGCAAGGTTGAAAACTACCAATTGCTGTCATATATATATTTTTTTAAATATATTTAAATTAGGTTTCCACATAAATGGGACAATTACAAATGTAATCTTTTTTTGTTGCTAAATTGACTTTACAGTTTAAAACCTCCTCCAGTTCAATAGCATGCTTGCCTAGGCAATCTGAAAAAATATTTGTAATAGGTATCTGATATAACTCAAACTGGTCAGTAATCTTATATTTGTTTTCGTTATAATACCTTGTTTGAATCTATTTCAAGGAAAACATACAGAATAATAAAAAAGTAGATAGAGGGCTGCTTCTTTAATGTAACTGCTAAAAATAATGCCTTGCATTTTATTTTAATTCATTTAATGAATACATCCTTAGAATGAAAATGGAAGATAAGTTGTGCTTTTGTGTTTTGCATAGCAAATTGCTAGAGAATCTTGACATTGGGAAATACCATGTGATGGGGATTTTTGTATCAGAATTTTTTTAAAATCTGTACATGAGCTTATTTTAGCCCTGACAGTATAAATTATTGACAGGAACAATTTTAGAATAGCTTGATCTTACCTGAAATGTTTTTTCCTCTTGTGTTATGATTTTCAGAATTCTACAAGACTGATCTTGTACAAAATTCGTATAATTGCTGTGAGCAATCATTCATACAGAAACAATTAACTACAGCTACACCCATTGAAGTCACAGTGAAAAACTAAATTCTTATAACAATGTTGTAATGAATAATATTACAGGCTAGTGTCCACATAAGCATTGCTTGATATTCGATATTTCGTTTATTTGGTTATATATAACAATACTATATATTATATTAAAATATATAACAAAAATATATTTTTTTAATGCCTTACATTGCAATATTTTTACACTTGACAGGTTGCAGCCACGCTCAACAACCTTGCAGTTCTTTATGGGAAACGAGGAAAATACCGGGAGGCGGAACCATTGTGCAAAAGGGCTCTTGAAATCCGGGAAAAGGTATGGGGATTAATGAGCACCCGAAGTTTGGCTGCTATATGTTTCCACAAAATACAAATACAATTTTGAACAAAATCAAATGCAAGAAAATCTATGTTATGACATCTGTTCAAAGGGCAATTTCAGCATATTCTGGCTTGCCAAGTTGTAGTTTGTCATAGCAGATGGGTTATAGATCTGACATATATTATAGAATTTTATTTTTGTAAAGAAAAGTTATTGATTTTGTATTTAGATATATGTGTTGGTGATGAAGTAACTGCATAAAACTATAAAACAGGACGAGACTGACAGCTTTCCTATTTACCAAAAACTCAGTCCATGTACCAACATTGTGGATACACCCATATAGCCATTTCTTAGTTGAAATGCTTAGTCATTAGTGTTAGAACATTTTGGGGCACATTTACTTAGGGTCGAATATCGAGGGTTAATTAACCCTCGATATTCGACTGCCGAATTAAAATCCTTCGACTTCGAATATCAAAGTCGAAGGATTTTACGCAATTCGTTCGATCGAACGATCAAAGGAATAATCGTTCGAATCAAAGGATTTTAATCCATCGATCGAAGGATTATCCTTCGATCAGAAAATTGTTAGCAAGCCTATGGGGACCTTCCCCATAGGCTAACATTGGCCTCAGTAGGTTTTAGGTGGCGAACTAGGGGGTCGAAGAAATTTTTAAAGAGACAGTACTTCGATTATCGAATGGTCGAATATTCGAACGATTTTTAGTTCGAATCGTTCGATTCGAAGGTCGTAGTAGCCAATTCGATGGTTGAAGTAGCCAAAAAAAACATTTGAAAATCTAATTTATTTTCCTCTATTCCTTCACTCGCCCCTTCATGTTATGGTGCTTATTTGTTATTGGGGAAATCTATAAAAATTCACAATTTTTTATTTTATATCTTATATGACCAGGTGCTCGGGAAGGACCACCCAGACGTAGCCAAGCAGTTAAACAATTTGGCCTTGTTGTGCCAAAACCAGGGCAAGTATGAAGAGGTGGAATATTACTATCAGAGAGCACTGGAGATTTATCAAACCAAACTAGGACCCGATGATCCAAATGTGGCTAAAACAAAGAACAACTTGGTAAGTAATATGTGTGTGTGTGAGGGCAGTTTTTTTGCCAGTGAGACAGCACTATTTGTATGTTGTAAATATATAACTGTCACTTATATGCAAATAAAATGTATACTTTCAGGCTTCTTGCTATCTAAAACAAGGCAAGTTTAAGCAAGCTGAGACCCTGTACAAGGAAATTCTTACACGGGCACACGAAAGGGAGTTTGGTTCCGTTGATGGTAAGAGTCGAAAATACATAGAATTGTAGTTGTTTAAAGCTCTATTGCATTTATTTTAGAAACTGACAACAAGAGAATTGGTGAGGTTGGGCGATCAGTTCTGGCTCACAGTGGGCACATGCACAAGTAGGGTTGAGGTCAGGGCTCTGTGCAGTTCATTGAAGTTTTGCCATTCAATTGTAGGGCCCTCTGAGCCTCTTTTTACTCTGTAACCTTTGTTTATGTTTTTTTAAGATCCTTGTTTGTTATAAATGAATGATCTGTGTAACTTGCTGGCATGATATAAATAAAGGATGACGATGATTTCCTAGTTATTTAGACACTTGGCATTGTACAGCTAAACATTAAAGGCTTCTCCCAAATTGTTGCCACGTTGTAGAAATAATGTTGTATTCTGTAGCATTTCACTGGAATAAGAACTACCGAGCTATGAAAAAAATTGCTCTAAACCATTCTTCTCTGCCAATCTTTACAGTCACTTTTATGCATTTAGGCATTTCTTGTCCATCTGACATTTGCCAAAGCCAGATAAGACTGATCAAGCGTGATTCATCAAGTACCATTGTTTCCAGTAGCTTTCGAAATTTATATTTTAACAAAATAACAATCATTTGCAACTGATTATCAAATTACTGCAGAGTTGGGAATTACAGGGGGTTATAGTTTTTTTAACAGTACTTGTCCCAAATAGGATTTATGAGAAACCTTACTAGAAATTTTAGTTGTAGCTGTCTTACATTGTAAATGTGATTAAACTAACCATTACAAGATGTTGTCCTAAGAAGAAATATAGCATCCACTGCCTCCCCCACCCTAATTTCTGTGCTTTTGTTTATTTCTGTAGATGAAAACAAGCCAATCTGGATGCATGCTGAAGAACGAGAAAAATTCAAAGTAAGCTATCGTAAGAAATAAAATGGCTCTTAATTTCAATCTTTCCTGGACCGGGATTGCCATTGTTTTGTTCTATTTTTGTTTTTTATTATCTAAATCTGTTGGGGTTTTTACCTTGCACTAATTGTGGTATAGTATCAAGATACTGTGGCTGGATGCAAATCAATTGTTTACTTTAGGGGTTTTTATGTGCAGGTTGACCACATTTTAGCTTTTAAAAAGCTTTTCAATTAAATGTCTTAAATTAATGTTCTCAGATTCTTATCACCTTAACAATAAATGTAAATTTGTAAAAATAAAATGAGCAAATCCGTGGTCCTTCCTATATCCATATATTCAGTACTTTGGCTGCATGCAATAGGCTGGTACTTTGTATCACACTAAAATCTTTAGGGGGAATTGTTAAGTAGAAGACTGCTTTAGGGCTTCATATAACTGTCCAGATTGTTTTTTTTTTTTTTGCGTTCAGACCCTACTGAGCCTTAACCATATGTATTAATTTTTTAAAATTTAGATTCAGAGAAGGTCTGTGAATGGTTCCAGACAAATTTGGTTTTTGGATGGAAAAATGCTGCTCCTAATTGGAGCCCCATTGATTTTCTTAAAGGGATACTGTCATGGGAAAACATGTTTTTTTCAAAACGCATCAGTTAATAGTGCTGCTCCTGCAGAATTTTGCACTGAAATCCATTTTTCAAAAGAGCAAACTGATTTTTTTTTATTCAATTTTGAAATCTGACATGGGGCTAGACATTTTGTCAGTTTCCCAGCTGCCCCAGTCATGTGACTGGGGCAGCCTTCCAATTCACCAGAGGAAGGACCGTTGTGGTCTGAAACATGTAGTGCTTCAATAAAGAAATTCGGATTACATTGGAAGGCTCTCCAGTCCCTACTTTTCGTCTATGATACTATGTGGAGGTGGCTACTCCAACAACTGTCAACGAGCCTTAAAGATTGAAAGAATTTAAACAAGTGGATAATTAAGGAATACGTTGCTTACATTATTGCCATACCTATTATCAACTCATGCATTGGTGGTGCAGATCTCCTGGACAACTGCCACTCTTTAAAAAAAATAATTGAAAGTTACAAAAGGAGCCTTAAGGGCAGAGACACATGGTCAGATTCTGGGAGATTAGTCGCCCGGCGTCAAATCTCCTCCTCTTCTGGGCAACTAATCTCCCCGAACTGCCTCCCCTGCCTTCCCGCTGGCTACAATGTAAATCGCCGGCAGGATGGCACTCAGATCGCTTCGTTTTCTGAAGTCGACCGAAGTTTTCTCGCGAGGCACCATAAATCCAACTAGTTGTAAGTGCATCTTACAGTGTGCAATATTAATCCCTAGTTTTACAAATTTTATATATATATATATATATATATATATATATATATATATATATATATATATATATATATATATATATACACACATGCAATACTTGCATGATCATAAGGTGTTTATTTGTAGAAACAATTAGTTTATCCTTTTAACTATTGATTTTAAGGACAAAGGGATTCAAAAAAAGTAAGAACTTAACTGAATGCAATGTGGTGTGCTGTACAATTAAGAAAATGTAATTGCTGATGTTTGTTCTTCTGTTTAGGGAAAGCAAAAGGATGGCACGTTTGGAGAGTATGGAAGCTGGTATAAAGCATGCAAAGTGGATAGGTAAGCACATTTTTATTGAATGGTGCTGATGAAAGTGGCAAAAAAGTTTTATTCTTTTGGGAAAGGAATGTTTCTTTGTCACCCTTATATACTGTTCCCTATTATGCATTCTACGTCTGGTTAGTGGGGATGACATGATCACATTGACAGTTATTTTAATTACAATTCTAGAACTTTCCTTTAGAACTATATGAGACTTGAAGTAAGTGCGGCAATAGTGATATTTTTTTGGCTGATGCAATGGCACCAAAGTCAGCCAGCCAAGAAGGAAATCTGGCCACTTTGGAATAACATGGGCATGAACACCAACTTCGCAAATCAATTGAATTGTCCATGTAAAAATAAAGGATTATTAGTGCAGCCCCATCTGTTTATTAGTATATATAGTTTATTCAGTGCCTTGCAAAGTTATTTAGACTAGAGATGCAGAAAGTTTCTGACCCAACCCTGCCATTGCCCATTTCCAACCTGGTCCCAACCTGGCTGACTGATCTAATAATTTTGTAAGAGGGAGTGCTTTCTGTATTATGTGGCTTCAACAGCTTCAGGAGCACTTTTTTTTCTCAGATGTATTCACATACTGTATATCCATCAGCATATGCAGCAATGCAGACATATTTTAAAACCTGCAACAGACCAGTTTTTTATCCTGAACCTGCCTGATTCACAGGTCCCATATGTTTTGGCCTGGCCTGCCCCTTTCTTATTCAGACCATTTAGTAGTTCTCTCTTTTTACTGCCTAAAATGCTACACCAAGATTTCAAAGCACTTAAACTCAAGGATATTGCTTTATGTTAGAGATCTAATTCAGCTTGTATTTTTGAAACATATAGTTAAGAAATCGGCCAAAAAGCTGTGTCTTAGTCTCACATCACAACTGGTTAACTTTCATCACAATTCACATCAAGTGGAGCCTGGTGCAAATCTGGGTATAATTTGTTTTTTGCTCTTATAGATACACCAAGACGTCCTGCTTGAGGAGGTCGGTTACAATGATATTTAGGGGTGAAACCTTGTTTACTGTCCCAGCTATTCTATATAAATATAGCTAAAATTTAAAGGGGAACTATCGCGAAAATGAAAATTTAATATAGGTTTCCTCATACTGAAGGAACTTTCTAAATACAATCAATTAAAAATGCTGCATTGTTTCTGAAATAATAAAGTTCATATTCACTATTCCTCTATCTGTTTCTCTCAATTCTGTCTTCATGCAGCAGTTGGGTATCAGATGAATGATCCAATATATCTTATATGGGGGCTCCCTTTCCTAGCAGATGTATTAGAGCTCTGATTCCACTACAAACAAAATATCTGCCTTTTGCACAAATCCTGCATGTAGAGACACAAGATTTCTGGTGATTTTAATAGTGAGCTCTTAATACATATCGTAGGCAAAGGAAGCCCCCCTATAAGATATATTGGATGTAACTGTTAATGAATATCTGACACCCAACTGCTGCATGAAATCAGAATGAGGAGAAACAGATGTTTAGAGAGGAATCGTGAAGATAAACTTGATTATTTCAGAAACGGTACAGAATTTTCAATTGATTGTATTTAGAAAGTTTCTTATTTCAGTATGCTGAAGCTAATATTACATGGCATGCAAGGAAAGCTTGAACTGAAAGATTTTAACTACTATTTTAGAGTAAAGCACTCTCCTATGTGAGTGATTTGCTGAGATCTTAATCTACTTGACCCATTCTTACAGAGTATGGTGATCGCAGCAGGGTATATTGTAGAAATAGAAGGAAGAATAACCTACAATAACCTACACAGTTTGGGCAAAAGGCTAATCTTTCAGACAACAATTCCAAACGCAACAAACAAAAGTTGATTGAGAATCTGAGACACTGATTAAAATGGTGACCCCACTAAGTGCTGGTATTGAATACTTGAACTCAGACACAGCCGCTTATTTTTGTTTTTATTTGTTTTAATATTTTTTCTAGCACTAAACCATAGATTACGAAATAGAAAACTAATTCTGTATCATTAAAAATGTTTGAGTGTTGTGCATTCAAATAAAAATATCACATAGAAGAGAATTTAAATATAGTTTTTGTAGTGTAGTTACAGAATTGGTCCATGGCTTAAATCATTTTGCAAACTCACTGTATATACAGATGGGGCCATACAGTGCTTAAATAGATAGAACTTAAATTATATAAAACATTTCAATAAATAAAAACTTTGTTCATTCCTACTGGATTTTTAGAACCATATTTATCAATTAATGAGTTCTAATGTTCACCCTTTGATAGATACAATTCTAAAAATCCCAAAGGAATGAATAGTTGGCGAGTTTTTTTTTTTTTATCAAGCTCTAAACATTTTGATAAATCTGCCCCTTTGTTTTAGGTCAAAAATCTCTCATGTAGTATCAGTAAGCGAACTGACTAATAAACTTGAATAATTTGGAGATATGTTACAGACAAGTGCAACTTAGTTGTAAATAAACTGATGTTTCCAGCCCAACAGTGACGACAACCCTGAAAAACCTTGGAGCACTTTATAGACGTCAAGGCAAGTTTGAAGCTGCAGACACCTTGGAAGAAGCAGCAATGAGGTCCCGAAAGCAGGTAAGTTTGATCTGAAATCTTCGTTATATATTTGTTGCTTGTCTAGAAATATGGTGAAACAGAATGCTTTTATGTTTTGAGGTAGACAAAGCCCATGCAACATCAATTGAATAAAGAACCGGGTTTTATACAGTGTCTTAGGGCAGGGGCACACAAAGCTACTGGGGGAGATTAGTCGCCCACGACAAATCACTTCTTCGGGCGAATAATTTCCCCCTGAACTGCCTCCCCGCCGGCTAGAATCTAAATCACCGGCAGGATGACATTTGGATCGCTTCGTTTCCAAAGTTGCCTCATGAGGAAACTTCGGGCGACTTCAGAAAACGAATCGATCCGATTGCCATCCCGCCAGCAATTTTAGATTTTAGCCGGCGGGAGGCAGTTTGGGGAGATTAGTCGCCCAAAGGAGAAGCGATTTGTCGATGTGCGACTAATCTCTCCCAGTAGCTTTGTGTGCCCCTGCCCTTAAAGGAATTGTTCACTGTAAGAATAAAAACTGGGTAAATAGCTAAAAAAAAAATTCCAATATAGTTAGTTAGGCAAAAATGTAATGTATAAAGGCTGGAGTGACTTGGATGTGTAACATAATAGCCAGAACACTACTTCCTGCTTTGCAGCTCTCTTGGTTTCCACTGATTGGTTACCAGTCGGTAACCAATCGGTGACTTAATGGGGGCCACATGGCTGATAACTGTTGCTTTTGAAATTTGAATCTGAGCTGAATGCTGAGGATCAATTGCAAACTCACTGAACAGTTGTGTCCCATGTGGTCCCCCTTATAGTCGCTAACTAACTCAGAGTTAGAGAGCTGAAAAGCAAGAAGTAGTGTTCTATTATGTTAGACATCCAGTCACTCCAGCCTTTATATATTACATTTTTGGCTAACTATATTAGAAACACATTTTATTTAGCACAGCCTATCTATTTACCCAGTTTTTATTTTTACACTGAACTGTTCCTTTAAGATATTTTTTAGTAATAGTTTTACTTTAGTTTGCGTTTGATTCCTATCAGTATGCAGTCTGTTATTACCTCGCTATTAAGTCCATAAAGATTTTTACAATTTTATTCTTTTCAACATTTACTCTTAGAAACGTATAGAATGCATTCATTCCTTTGTTTTATATGTAACTTAGAAGTCCTATCTCGCAGGCACTAGACAATGCCCACAAACAGAGGGTGGCAGAAGTATTAAATGACCCAGAGAGCATTGAAAAGAGGAGAAGCCGAGAAAGCCTGGATGTGGTAAAGTACGAGAGTGGTCCTGACGGAGGGGACGAAGTGAGTATGAGCGTAGAATGGAATGGGGTAAGTGCAGTACACAGTCTGGGTAACTGATATATTTGTTTTTGCAAAAATATCATAAGATGCAGTATTAACATGCTCTGCATGCTGGTTTAATCAGTATATTCCAACAATTCCTCTGAATCTCTGTTTTAATAAGCACGATCTGGTCTTTACGCCTGGTATTTAATGGTGCTGATTGATTGGACTGTGGGTTCCTCGTTTACACAATGTTTCCCAGAGCTCTTGTGTCTTTCTGGCATTAGAACTTACGTCTCATATAGTGTCTTATTATTTCCTGGAGTTGGGGTACATTTCTGCAAGGAACAGTCATTCCAAAATGCATTTATAAGCAGTGTTGGACTGGGACACCAGGGCCTACCCAAATAACTTAGAACAGGGGCCTTCTCTCAGTACAGGTATTGGATCTGTTATCCCGAAACCCGTTCATCCAGAAAGCTCCGAATTACGGAAAGGCCCATAGACTCCATATTATCCAAATAATCCAAATCTTTAAAAGTTATTTCCTTTTTCTCTGTAATAATAAAACAGTACCTTTTACTTGATCCAAACGATGATACAATTAGTCCTTATTGGAAGCAAAACCAGCCTATTGAGTTTATGTAATGTTTCCATGATTTTCTAGTAGACTTAATGTATGAAAATTCAGATTACAGAAAGATCCGTTACAAATTACAGAAATCCTCTGGTCCCGAGCATTCTTGATAACCAGTCCCATACCTGTACTATTATTCTTCCTCTCCTCACTCAACCTCTATTCTCCTAGTCCAGGGGTGCCCAAAAGGTAGATTGGGATCTACCAGTAGACCTTTAGCTGGTGATCAGTAGATCTCAAGGCACTGTCAACAACCAGCTTATCTAAATCACCCTCCTGTTTCATTCTTTTCATTCAGATATTTATTATGTTAAGGTTATGTTAGATACTGTATTTGTTTGTTAAATATTCATTTTCTCATAAATCAAAGGTATGAATCAATATTTAAGTAATATTTTCAATGGAGCAGAATGCTAACAAAGCTTGGATGGATGTAGATCATAATGGGAAATAGTGTCTAAAAGTAGACCTCACATTAGTATGGGCACTCCTGTCCTAGTCTCTTTTGTTTACATGTTCTAATCTATTATTCCATCTATTTAGCCTCATTGTTCACTGACACCTAGGCCCACCAGAGTTCTCCTGGTATCCCGGTGGGCCAGTCCGACACTGTTTACCAGTATTGTAGTGGAATGCTGGGAAATGTAACTTTTCAGTTGGAATTCTAAAGGAATTTTTGCTAGAACCATGACATAGACTATACTTGTTTATATAGTTACCCAAATTTACATTTTAGATTTAATTTGCTCAGTACACTCCAGAAGTTATACTTCTGAGCTTGCTTCACATTGGTATTTTATTGAACTAAATTAACTAAATGAGTTATCTAAATAATTGTCTTGAGTTTTAAAATGTTGTGTGCACGCTTGACTAACATTTCTGAAAAAGGTATAGGAAAACTGAGTTTGTGCAGAAATGACCCAACTTAAGGGATACTGACAATGTAACACTGTAGGATATCCAAGTTGGTTACAAGTACAGCATTTTGGGAAAATATTTTTTTAAATGTCCCTCTCACTAGCTATATTTCAGTAGCTATTTGACTCCATCGCAGATGATTGTGAGCTTTGCTTTGCATGCAGAATCTAACTTGTCCTTTAATAAAATGTGTTCTTTAACACTTTGCCAGACTTTTGCAAGTGCCGCTTAACTAATAACTTTTAAAGTAAGCTGTTTTGCTAACCAGTACTTAGAGAAATGTCATGTACATTTAACTTTTTAGTATGAAATACTGGGAGAGTCTATGGGAGATGGCCATTCCATAATTCAAAGTTTTCTGGATAATGGGTTTCTGGATAACGGATCCCATACGTGTGTGTGTGTGTGTGTGTGTATTTTTTTTTTTTATTAAAATGGTTCTATATTTTGCTTAATTTGTTTTTTGATTGACGTGACTGATATAGTACAATTCACCAGATTAAAGAATAGTAATTATTAGACCTAGCTTTCATTTGTTGTCCAAATAAGTTCCAAATTGATTAGTTCACAGCAAAATATAGAATTTTAAAGCAGTGTGATACCTTTTTAAATCTATAGTAGGTATCATACTTTTTTATTTTAATAGAAATGAACATTGCAATCGTTTTTACATTGTTGGTTTCCCTTTAAATACTTGGCTCAGAGTGGATGATGTGTTAACTTTTAGTATTATAGAAGCTTGATGTTTTGTTTGGACAGTCAATCAGCACCTGTTATTTCTTCATGCAGATTCTATATCATAATGAAAAGCATGGGAATCTAATATTCTTCTGATTTTTAAACTGTGTACTGTACTCTTCCCTTCATTTCTGCTGCACTCTGCATGCTTTGATAACTTAAATTGTTTTCTGTGCATATTAAAACTGTTCATCTCATTATTAATATGTATTAATATTATAATATAATCCCAAGGGTGTCACAGAGGTCCGTTGAGTCGATGTAATATCATAGAGACCTTTTTGCTACCCACGGAATACAAATACGTAAATAACAGGCTGTAATGACAGTATTTCTGGGTCCAAGAATGTTGTGTTTGATTTAGGGATTTTTTTTTATTACATTTCTTAGTTTCATGATTGTAGTGTTTAGACTGCCAACATACAAACTGAAAACGTAGTTGTCCCCAAACACCTTCCAAGTGACAGTTAGCTCATGATTTTCATTTTATTTTCACACTTTATTTGTAAATATGTTGTTAATTGTATTCAAAACATCACTCTTTGGTTCCCTCATCATACAACAGCATGTCATCTTGCATGGGTCTTGCTATTATTATTGCTTTTTACATTTGGATTGACTTTTTAGTAGTGACAATAATTAATAATAAGTATTCCAGATACAGACTTTCCTCAGTATAGTTGGAAAAGAGGAGGTGGGACAAGTAATAAAAATTGGGTGATTAATCATTAGTAAAGTGGAGTGGAGACATGTTATTATTGCCTAGTACATCCATCTAGGGGGCAATTGATCAAATGTCGAATTTTAGCTTATTTTACAATTCAAGGAAAAAATGCAGGGAAAGAACGTTAATGCAGCAGTTGGGTGTCGGATAAATGATCCAATATATGATATAGGGGGGCTCCCTTTCCTAGCATATGTAGTAGAGCTCACTCAAATAACTAATTCCAGTACAAACAAAATCTAAAGGTGGCCATACACCAGCCGATAAAAGCTGCCGACAGACCGAGTCGGCAACTTATTGGCCCGTTTATATGGGGCCCCCCGACGGGCGGGCCAGATCTCGATCGGATGGGACAAAAAATGCCGTCGGATCGCGGCCGCATCTGTTCATTGATGCGGTGGCGCGATCCGACCACCCGTTCCCTTTCGTTAGGATCCGATCGTTGGGCCCTAGGGCCCACGATCGGATCAGACCGATATTGCCCACCTCAAGGTGGGCATATCGGAGAGAGATCCGCTCGTTTGGTGACATCGCCAAACGAGCGGATCTCTCCGTGTATGGCCACCTTAACAAAATAACTGCCTTTTGCTCTAATTCTGCATGTAGAGAGACAGGATTTCTGGTGATTTTAATAGAGTGAGCTCTAATACATCTTCTAGGCAAATGGAGCCCCCCTATAAGATATATTGGATCCTTCATCTGACACAAAGAGGCAAGCTTCCAAAATATTGAGTTGCTTCAGTGAAATAATTAATACTCATGGGGGGATACGGTCGCACTAGCATCAATGTTCCCATTCCTCAGTGTACCATTTCTTTGGCACGATGGAGGTAAGGGGTGCAGCCAGGAAATACTGCCTGATGCATTGGATTGCCCTTCCCTAACTGGACCAGAGCCTCAAACTATTCTTTAAGCTATAATAATAATGTGAATCACTGGTGGTAAAACCCCTGAATCTCTTCAGCTTCCCAAAATTGCTTGAAGTTGCTTCAAGACTTGAACCATTTTTTTTAAAACGTTATGTAAAACATTTGGTTTTAAAGCCAGATAACTTAAATAGCTACAAACAATAGTCATTAATTCTAGCTCTTTAAAGGATAAGTAAACCTTTAAAATAAGGGAGTGTAAAATTTATCAGGGTGCTATTTTAGGAACTTTTGCAATGTTACGTTCATTATTTATTTTTCTTTAATTCCAAGATATTAAAGCATGTACTGTTAATATGAATGAATTTTGTGACAACAGCGCCACCTGCTGGTCCGTTTCCCACCAGTCTGACCACCAAGTAGACAAGGAAGTTGTCAGGAGAAAGAAAGAGGCTGCTCTGATGTTCTTCTGCTTAGGAAATAAATAGAAACCTTTCTCACATCTTTCCTAAGCAGAGGAACATCAGAGCAGCCTCTTTCTTTCTCCTGACAACTTTCTTGTCTACTTGGTGGTCAGACTGGTGGGAAACTAACCAGAATGAAACAAAATTCATTCATATTAACAGTACATGTATCCCTTAATATCTTGGAATTAAAGAAAAATAAATAATACATGTACATTGCAAAAGTTCTTAGAATAGCCCCTCATCAATTTTACATTCACTTATTTTAAAGCTTTACTTATCCTTTAAAATCTTAAAATCGTCACTTTTACACAAACAATAATGATTTAATGGACATTGCATATAGTATATTCTTGATAGTATCTTTATCCCTTCTGACAACCTCTCAGAATGGAGCTCAGAGTCATTAGGAAACTGGGCCTGCTGAGCCAGTAGTACAGGGACCATCCAAAAAATGGCGTTACCTTGTGCTATAGCATACCTCCCAACTGTCCCTTTTTCGGAGGGACAGTCCCTCTTTTGACAGCTCAACCCGCAGTCCCTCATATGTACTGGAAAGTCCCTATTTTCTCTGCACTGAACAGCCAGAAAAAGAATCAAAGTTTCTCACTTAATTGGCTTTTAGCAGACAGCCCAGAACAGCTAACAGGTGCAAATAAGATGCTTTGTAACAATTTTGAGACACAAAAACACAGTTTAGATAAGGAGAATTATTTTCAAACTTTCATAACCTGCCAGATTTTGTAAAACGAACATGGTAATTAGGGGGTGTGGCCAAAAATGTGCTGCGCTACGTGCGGAAAAAATTTTTTTGTCCCTCTTTTTACTTCCAAAATGTTGGGAGGTATGCTATAGTACTTCTATTACAAGCAATGGGAAGGGGAAACTCAGGACACTTATATTCACTATGATAGTATGCAAAAGGTTTGGGATACATTTTAATTTCTGCTTTTATTATTTATGTTTTATCTGTTAATAGAAAGGTGTTAGTCCGTTAAAAGGAATTGTTCAGTGTAAAAATAAAAACTGGGTAAATAGATAGGCTGTGCAAAATAAAAAATGTTTCTAATATAGTTAGTTATCCAAAAATGTAATGTATAAAGGCTGGAGTGACTGGATGTCTAACATAATAGCCAGAACACTACTTCCTGCTTTTCTGTTGTTTCCACTGACTGGTTACCTGGCAGTAACCAATCAGAGACTTGAGGGGGGCACATGGGTCATATCTGTTGCTTTTGAATCTGAGCTGAATGCTGAGGATCAATTGCAAACTCACCGAACAGTTATGTACCATGTGGCCCCCCTTTCAAGTCACTGACTAACTCAGAGTTAGAGAGCTGCAAAGCAGGAAGTAGTGTTCTGGCTATTATGTTACACATCCAGTAACTCCAGTCTTTATACATTACAGTTTTGCCTAACTAACAATATTAGAAACATTTTTTATTTTGCACAGCCTATCTATTTACCCAGTTTTTATTTTTACACTGAACTGTTCCTTTAATGAAAGCATGTTATCCTTTCTGTTATTCTTTTATTGCTGCATGTTTTTATCTCATTAAAAGGAAGTGCATGTCATCTTTGTTACACCATTGTAGTTGTCCTTTCATACTGCTTCCGTTTGTTGAACCTGTGCCACTTATAACAGCAGAAACAAAGTCATTTCCATGGCCCAACAAAATATTTGCTAGGAAAAGTGGAAAACTTTTATTTACTTTTATGTTTACACATAGCAACCAATGAAACGTTTGCTTTTGGGCAAGTGACTAGTAAATTCTACTTGCTGAATGGATGCTATGGGTCACTTCTTAGGATGGTGGCAGATGGGGAGAATAGTCGCCCAGCAACAAATCTTCTCTACTGCGGGTGACTAATCTCCCCAAATGCCTTCCCACCGGCAAGAATATGGCATTTCCCAAGTCGCTTTATGAGTTTTTTGACTCACGATAGACTCCTGCGCGGAACCAGTTTCTAAGACCCGCAGCCCCCTACCTGAAGTGCAACCCGCATATTTACCCACTTTGATCCGCTACCCGACCCGGGCCCGCAACTGCTTTATTCGCAACCAGACCCGCAACCCACCGACCACCATCAAACCGGAAATGCTGTTGCTGCAAACCGGAAGTGATGTCATCAAAAGTGGGCGGGACAAAAACAAGTTTTGTAAAACTTTAAAAGGAGTAAAATATAGACAATATTACATAAGATAAGAAATTTAGATCAGACCTGCGGGTATACCTGCACCTGAAAATTCTCTCCTCATTCCGCATGGTGCCCACTTTTTTTGTGGGTAACCTGCGGGTACTCAACCTGCTCCAGGACTCTACCTCACGAGGCAACTTCGGGCGACTTCGGAAATCCGAAGCGATTTGTATGGCATCCCGTCGGGGATTTATATTCTTGTTGGCAGGAAGGCATTTCGGGGAGATAAGGTGCCTGCAGTAAAGAAGATTTATTGCTGGCTGACTAATCTCCCCATCTGGGCAAACTTAGTGCTATTTATTACATTAATATTACATTAATAATTAACAGTTCTAATAGGGAGGTGGGTGAATAATACTACTGGGTTTTTTGCATTGGCCAGCTACTGCTTTTTTAATATTCCTCGTATCCACCAGTCTAATCTTTGTTTACTGCTATGATAAAGCTGTTTATAAGTGGCTTGCATGGTTTGTATCTGTTGTTTAATCTGCCCCATGTCTACAATTCACATTCAGTTTTTCCTGTTTTTTCTTTTCCAAATAACTTAGTGATTTTAAGTTAGATAGAGCCCCGTTTAAAGTAGTCTTGTCTGTGCCTTTTCTGATCAATGTCAGGACAGAAGTTAAAGCAATTCGAATCAATTTTAAAGGGATACCGTCATGGGAAAACATGTTTTTTTCAAAACACATCAGTTAAAAGTGCTGCTCCAGCAGACTTCTGAAATGAAATCCATTATTCAAAAAAGCAAACCGATTTTTTTTATATTCAATTTTAAAATCTGACATGGAGCTAGACATGTTGTCAGTTTTCCCAGCTGCCCCCAGTCATGTGACTTGTACTCTGATAAACTTCAGTCACTCTTTACTGCTGTACTGCAAGTTGGAGTGATATCACCCCCCTCCCTTTCCCCCCAGCAGCCTAACAAGAGAACAATGGGAAGGTAACCAGATAGCAGCTCCCTAACACAAGATAACAGCTGCCTGGTAGATCTAGGAACAACACTCAATAGTAAAAGCCAAGTCCCACTGAGACTGATTCAGTTACATTAAGTAGTAGAAATAACAGCCTGCCAGAAAGTAGTTCCATCCTAAAGCGCTGGCACAAGTCACAATATTGGGGGCCACTGGGAAACTCACAATATGTCTAGCCCCATGTCAGATTTCAAAATTGAATATACAAAAATCTGTTTGCTCTTTTGACAACTGGATTTCAGTGCAGAATTCTGCTGGAGCAGCACTATTAACTGATGCGTTTTGTCCTTCAACCGCTCCCAA